>NW_007246536.1:469500-488731 GCF_000164805.1 Carlito syrichta
GCTGGGCTCCAGCGATCCTGCTGCCTCAGCCTTCCAAGTAGCTGGAACTACAGGCGCGCGCTACCATGCCTGGCTAATTTTTTGATTTATTGTAGAGATGAGCTCTCGCCAAGTTGCCCAGATGGGTCACGAACCCGTGGGCTCAGGCAATCCACTCACCTCAGCCTCCCAAAGCACAGGATTACAGGCTGATCCACTGAGCCCGCACCTGGCTAATTTTTTTGACTGTCTATAGAGACAGAGTCTTGCTATGCTTCTCAGACTCGTATCAAACTCGTGGCTCAAGTGATCCTTCCATCAGTGTCAGCACTCTTATCCCAGGCTTACTGGTGAGGAGAGTAACTACTTCCCAACACACGGCCACAAGCCCATGAAGCTGAGGTTCAAAGCCAAGTTGTTGGCCCAGGGTCCAATTCCCGCTCACAACACAAGCTACCCAGGGTGAACCTCTACGTACCTCTTCTGGGCCTCCTGTTTGCTGCAACATGTTTCACAATAATATTTTTGTTCACTACACAGCGTTTCTGTGTTGCTGAAGTCTCTGTAGAGAAAAATATTTTCATCTTTAAAAAGGTCCAAACAACCTGGTATGCCACGTTTTAAAGCCCTCCATTACCTGTAGGGTAACTTTTTTTTTTGAGTTGGAGTCTCACTCTATCATTCAGGCTGGAGTGCAGTGGCACACTCATGGCCACCCCAGTGTCGACTTGTTAGACACCGGCGATTCTTACATCTCAGACTTCCAAGTAGCCAGAACTACAGGTGCACACTACCACACCCAGCTAATTTTTTATTTATTGTAGAGACAAGGTCTCGCCAAGTTGCCCAGGCTGGTCTCGAACCTGTGGGCTCAGGCAATCCACTTGCCTCGGCCTCCCAAAGTGCTGGGATTACAGGCTGAGCCACCGAGCCCAGCCTACCTTTTAAGTGAAAGTGGGGAAAGAAGTAATCAGAAAAACTCCCTAAGACTCGAATCTGTTTTGCTGGTAGACCACATCACTGGACATGCGCTTCTCATCGAATTATAAATTCACCAGGAGAGATCATCCAATAAGCCTTATTTAATGAGACACAGATATGAGCTGGGGTTTCCAACGGATTTGGAAAACACCTCAGGATTTAACAGAGGATGCCTATAGGTTGGAAATTAAAATTACAATAGAAAAACACTATCTATAGTAAGGACCCACCACACACAGGAGGTCAGGACCCAAAAGTCAATTGCACAACATGTGAAGTGCCATGAATGATAATCAGTGTTTCAAGATGGGACACATCAATAAGGGTATCTGATCTCAAATCTTACAAAGTGGGGACCACAGGGAGGTCCACACTTTATCTGTATGATGACCACTTGTATTCCTAATCCTGAATTGTACCCAATATCTTTAAAATAAATTAAAAAAAGAAAATCAGTGTTTCTCAGGGAGTCCACATTTTCCAAGAGTACAAAATTAAATGTAGTGAAGTTGAAACACACCTGCCCTAGGACTGAACTAAGAAAATCACAAATGATTCAATGCCCCCACCCTGCCTTGAAGGAGGATACAACCTCAGAGGCCTCCTTGTGTGAAAGAGGGGGCACCGCATCTGTCACTTGTGTACTTGCTTCATCATGAGCTTTTGCAACTTGTGGCTCCATGTTTTATATGTCATGGCTTCTCACTTTTTCCCAGCCACTGAGACTCTACTCAGCATTTCTGGGGTCCTGCTTCGGAGGCTATAAGACCACCCAGCAAACCATCGCACCCCACAGCTCCGACACATCTTCCCCTGGCATCTCCTTATTCACAGAGTGCCAGCACAACCAGGCTTTATTACACAGATGATGTGGTTTAAAGGTGTTAATGAGCTGGGTGCGGTGGCTCACACCTGCAATCCCAGCACTTTGGGAGGCAGAGGTGAGAGGATTGCCTGTACCCAGGAGTTTGTGACCAGCCTGGGCAACTTGGCAAGACCTTGTCTCTACAGTAAAAAATGTAGCCGGGCATGGTGGCACATGCCTGTGGTTCCAGCTATTTGGAAGCCTGGGCGACAGAGTGAGACTCTGATTTAAAAAAAAAAACAAAACTATAAAATCCAAGACAATGTATATAAAAACCTCAGAAAAAACTGGAGGAATGTGGCAGCATTCCTGGATGGGAAGGCTGTGATTTACTATCCATGCAGCTGTCAATCAAGTGCACACTCATGTCTATGTTGGGTTCACTTTCAATTAAAATCGTGACTTGGCCACTCAAAACAATAGTTTGAAAGTTGATATAAGAATTCCTCGTCCTCAGGGCAATCCCTTTGGGTCCCCTCCCACTGTGGGAGTTTTTCTGTCCTCTCAATAAATCCTGCTTTCAAAAAAAAAAAAAAGAAGACAGCCGGGCTCAGTGGCTCAGCCTGTAATCCTGCGCTTTGGGAGGCTGAGGTGAGTGGATTGCCTGAGCCCGCAGGTTCAAGACTCGCCTGGACAACTTGGTGAGACCTCATCTCTACAATAAATCAAAAAATTAGCCAGGTGTGGTAGCGCGTGCCTGTAGTTCCAGCTACTTGGAAGGCTGAGGCAGAAGGATCGCCAGAGCCCAGCAGGTCGAGGTTGCGATGGCCGAGAGCGGCCACTGCACTCCAGTGTGAGCGACAGAGTGAGACTTCAACTCAAAAAAAAGAAGTCCTTGTCCTATTCCCCCAAGCGGCCTGAGGTAACCCGCCAGGATGGTCCACTAGAACCCCACAAAGTTGTGCAAATCCAGAGGCACCAACCTGCACGTTCACTTCAAGAACACCCGAGAAACTATCCAGGCCATAAAGGGCGTGCACATACAAAAAGCCACCGAGCATCTGAAAGACGTCACTTCACAGAAACAGTATGTGCCCTTCCGGCACTGCAACAATGAGGTTGGGAGGTGTGCCCAGGCCAGACAGGGGAGCTGGACACAGGGTTGGTGGCCCAAAAAGAGTGCTGATTTGTTGCTGCACTTGCTTAACAAGGCAGAATGTAATGCTGAGCTTAAGGGCTTGGATGCAGATTCTCTGGCACTGAGCACATCCAGGTGAACAAAGCCCTCAAGACATGCCACCGGGCATACAGGGCTCGCGGTCAGATCAATGCATATATGAGCTCCCCCTGAAAAGGAACAGATTGTCCCTAACCCAGAGGAGGAGGTTGCACAGAAGAAGCTGAAGAAACAGAAACATATGGCACAGGAATAAATTCAGCATAAAGTAAATGCAGGTAAAAGTGAAAAAAAAAATTCCTCAAGCAGCACTTCCTGTCACATTGTCACAATGCACAGAAAAATGGACATCACACAAGGGGCAAACTGGCGACTGAGGAGGCTGCTCCCAGGGTACCCAGGGATCTGGCAGCGCTGGCCTTCCAGTCTCAGAAACTGCAGGGAGCCCCTCGCCCGTGCTCTGTGTTCCTGGGTGCCAGTTGCCAGGAGCTCACCAGAGTCTAGCACAGAAGCTGCCTCAGGCTGCTTGCCAGAGTCTAGCTCAGCCCCGATCATGTGACAGCTCAGGCCCCGCCTTCTGAAGTTAAACACTGTCTCACTTCCCGCACTGCATCCACCACACAAAACCCCTCCAGTGAGGAGGTGGCAGACATCTTGCAGTCAAATCCCACAATTCCACCTTACCTTACAACATTTTTAAGTCATCAAAATAAATGAAAGAAACATCAAATCAGAAGAGACATGTGGACATAATGGTAAAGAAGAAAATTAATAATTCTAGCTTAAAAAACAAATCTTCCCAGCCTGGACAACTTGGCGAGACCTCACCTCTATAATAAATCAAAAAATTAGCCAGGTGTGGTGGTGCATGCCTGTAGGCTGAGGTGGAAGGATCACCTGAATCCTGCAGGTCAAGGCTGCAGTGGCCATGAGCGTGCCACTGCACTCAAGCCTGGGTGACAAAGTGAGACATCAACTCAAATAACAACAACAAAAACCACCCAAATCCTCAAGCATGTAATCCTGGCCGTGGCTCACGCCTGTAATCCTAGCACTTTGGGAGGCTGGGGCAGGAGGATCGCTTAGGAGTCAAGGAGTTTGAGACTATAAGCCTGAACAACATAGCAAAACTCTGTCTCTACAAAAAAATCCAAAAAATTAGCCATGCGTGGAGGCACATGCCCATAAGTCCCAGCTACTCAGGAGGCTGAGGCGGAAGGATCACCTGAGCCCAGGAGGTCAAGGCTAAAGTAAGCTGTGATTGTGCCACTGTACTCCAGCCTGGAAGACAGAGTGAGACCCCAATTCAATAAATAAATAAATAGGGCCAGGCACAGTGGCTCAAGCCTGTAATCCCAGGACTTTGGGAGGCCGAGGCGACAGGATTGCCTGAGACTAGGGGTTCGAGACCAGTCTGGGCAACATGGTGAGACCTCGTCTCTACAATAAATCAAAAAAAATTTGCCAGGCATGTTAGCACGTGCCTGTAGTTCCAGCTACTTGGAAGGCTCAGGCAGAAGGTTCGCCTGAGCCCAGCAGGTCAGGGCTGCTGTAAGCCCTAATCAAGCCACTGCACTCCAGCCTGGGTGATGGCAGGCACCTTTGCATTTACTAACTGTGTGTGTGTGTTTGTGTGTTTGTGTGTGTGTGTGTGTGTGTGTGTGTGTGAGAGAGAGAATCTGTGAGAGTGTGCGTTTGAATGTGTTAGTGTGAGTGTATGTGAGAGAGGAAGACACCCGACCGAGGAAAGCCCAGCATGTACTCGTGTTCAGGACCAAGTCTTTATTTTAACTGCCCTGGCCAGCGCCCTCCCCTTACCCTCCCTCTCATCAGTGGGACCCGCTCCAGCCACTGCACACTTGTGTCCAGTCTCTCTCAAGAAGGAAGCATTGGACACGGGAGGATCACATTGGTGTAAGGAGAGGAGACGGCTTCCCAAGGAGGCATGGAGTCCCTGCTGCTGCTGGCAGATGGGAAGCAGGAGTCCCCTGGTACCTGAGACAGTGGGTAATGGAGGTGTTCTGCTCCACGTCAACAGAGAGGTCCAGGAAGTCCTCATCTTTACTGCTCACCTGAAGTAAAACAAGGAGGAAGTGTCTTAGGTGCAAAATATACAGCAGACATGGCGGATGCAACTGGGGACGTGTACAGGAGTCACAAAGCCGTACACACAACCACTCATGGACACGTAAACTCACCAGCGCCCAGTACATCTTGAGACAGCTAGACCTAGAGGAAAACCCCAGATTCCTGCCTCAGCCTCTTCCCTACCCCAGTCCTGATTCATAGCTCTTCTTATGTTTGTTTTATTTTGCTTTGCCTCTTTGTTGCCCAGGCTGGAGTGCAGTGCTCCAATCACAGCTCACTGCAGCCTCAGACTCCTGGGCTCAAGATATCCTTCCACCTCAGCCTCCTGAGTCGCTGGGACTAATGTGCATGCCACCACGCCCAACAAATTTCCGCACTTTTTTTTTAACAGATGGAGGTCTCACTATGTTGCTCAGGCTGGTCTCCAACTCCTGTCCCCAAGTGATCCTCACACCTTAGCATCCCCAAGTGCTGGGATTTACAGGCATGAGTCTGCATGCACAGCCACAACATTTTAACCATTAGAACCGAACCCGATTTCTGTCCATTCATTTCCCCTGTGGTTTCTAGGTACGAAGCACCCAATATCCACAAAGCCCAGGCTGACCCGGTGGTAAAAATGGAAATGGAGAAAGGACAAGGACTTGGAAACGCTGCCCCCAGAGGGCCACCCCTTCATGGGCATCCTCACTTTCTGCCAGTCCTTGGAGTACCCAACTTCCCGATCCCCTTCATTCCAGCTGTGTGTGGGGCCAGGGTCAGCTGCACAGTGGGCTGGAGTCTTGCTGACGACATGTCAAGCCGTCCTCTGGCCTGAAGTGGCCACATGTGCATGCCTTGTGCTGGGGGCGACAAGCAGACCCAGGACTGCCTCAGCATCCTCTGGATAGCGCTCAGGAGCAAGCTCAGCAGACCCACTAACCCTGGCCTTCCATGGGACACGCCACATGGCTCCAGGTCGTGTCCCTGTCAAGGCTCACGAGAAAGTGCACAAACATCTCACATGTTCCACGACCCACCTGTGGCTCCACTGCCTTGCTCCTGGAACAGGAGGGCAGGCAGCAACCCCGAGGAGCTCGTCAGGGGGCAGCAAAGTGAAAACGGCTCTCCTTTAAGAGGGTGACATCTACCCTGTGGCCCCAAATTCCAAAAATCATCTAAAGAAATATTCAGAGATGTGGGCTGGGCATGTGGCTCACGCCTGTGATCCCAGCACTTTGGGAGGCCAAGACAAGAGGATTGCCTGAGCCCAGGGGTTCAAGACCAGCCTGCACAACTTGGCAAGACCTCGTCTCTACAACAAATCAAAAAATTAGCTGGACATGGTGGCGTGCACCTGTAGTTCCAGCTACTTGGAAGGCTGAGGCAGAAGGATCACCTGAGCCCAGCAAATCAAGGCTGGGGTGGCTTTGAGCATGCCACTGCACTCCACCCTGGGCAACAGAGCAAGACTCTTACTGACGAAAAAAAAAAAAAAAAAGAGAGTGACATCTATACTGTGGCCCCAAATTCCAGAAATCATCTAAAGAAATATTCAGAGATGTGAGCTAAGCGCGGTGGCTCATCTGAGATCCCAGCACTTTGGGAGGCTGAGGAGGGAGGATTGCTTGAGCCCAGGAGTGTGAGAACAGCCCGGGCAACATAGCAACCTTGTCTCTGCAAAAAAAGAAAATAATAATAATTAGCTGGATATGGTGAGGCACACCTGTAGTCCAGCTGTTTGGGAGGCCTGAGCCCAGGAGGTCGAGGCTTCAGTAGCTGTTATCATGCCACTGCACTCCAGCCTAGGCAACCCCCCCACCCAAAAATGCAGAGATGTGGATGTTCTTTTACCTGTTCAGAAATACACACAGGAATATGGACTGAGACATAAATGGGGGCAGCCCAGATCCACCCCCACTTCCCCCATCAAGCAGATGACTGTTTCTCAGTCTCCTCATCTGTGAAGCCAGGACAGGAAGCTTTAGAAGGAAGCTCTCAGATCAGGGAAGGGCAAGACGTTTAGACGGCTTACGATGGTCAGAAAGCCAGGAAATGTGAGAGCAAGAAAAGCATGATGTGTCTCATATTAAACGAGGGAGTAGGCTACAGTTACACAGAAGTTATTCCAAGAAAATTAGCCAAGTGTGGGGGGGCACACCTGCAACTCCAGCTACTGGGGAGGCTGAAGTGGGAGGACTGCTTGAACCCAGGAGGTCAAGGCCACGAAGGGCTCTTGCACAGCAATGCGTCTGTATGTCCACACATGCCCACTTCCACCACGCTGCTTTGGTGCTTCACGCACATGCCCTGCTGTGGGAGGAGGAGGAGGTGGCCCCACATACTGAAACTGCCTCCTGCTGGATGACTCTACTGAGCCCCTTTCTTTGAGACTCTGTGCCGCCCCATGGCTGGCATTGCCAGGGGTGCTGTGAGGCAGGCTACTGGCAGAGGCCGAGCAATCACTTGGAGAGCCACCCCTGGCGTCAGGGTGAGCCCAGGTGGGCCTCCGTGCCCAGGAGCAGGAGGGATGCTGTCCTAACTCAGGTACCCTGGCCGCTGTGCCCCAATGCCCAGGCGAAAGTAAAGCCCCCAGCATCCTGCATCACAGGTAGCCAGCTGCCCCACAGACACACACGCTCTGAGTCCAGCCTGGGTCAGCCAGTCTGTGGCCAACACACACCAGCTCAAGTCAGAGTGAGACACAATTGTCTCAGGCTCAGTCCCAGGATGGGTGCAACAAAGCAGGGGGAACTGGACAACCATCGTGTCCATTCTATTTTTTTTTTTAATCAACCATCTGCTTCCATCTTACTAAATGGAAATTTAAAAGACTAGCCTCTGGGCCCTGATCACCAGTCATGTGAGCACGAGGGTGGCTTCAGTAGACACTGGACCCTGAGGGGAGGGAGCATGAGGCAACACACTGGGAACCAAGTCCACCGAGGGAGGGCAGGCTGCTTGGAGCCCACACTCACTGCGCATGACTCCTATATGTAGCAGATCCCTACTTGCATCCACAACTCTCAAGCAAGCAAAGATGGTCTTTGCGACGACTGAGATCCCAGTGTACTAACATTCCTCCAGAAAACGGCTCCAGAAAACTGTCAGCCCAGATAATCAATCACCAACAGCAGTGGCCACCTGACAGCATTGGGGCACCCACACTAACAGGCAGGCAGGGCCACATGCAAGACATATTTCCACACCTCCCAATGGGGTACATGGGGGACACTCAGTCCTGCTGGTCTTCAAGCCACAAGACTGAACCTGGGAGGCCAGGCAGAATCTGAGAGGGTTTCCCCAATTCTGTGCACTCTGGTCGAACCCAAGCCACACCCACGGCAGCTCGGTTGGACAGAGGGGCTGACCCACAAGTACAGTGGCCACCCAGGAACACAATCTAGTTTGCGTCTGACTGAGATAACCACCAGTAAAAACTGAAGAAATGCAGCACTTTGAAGAATGCAAAGTCAATGTCCTGGAGGAGACCCCCACTTACAACATGTGACAGTGTCTTATTTAAGACATCCTTTTTTTTTTTTAGTTGGAGTCTCACTCTGTCACCCAGCCTGAAGTGCCATGGCACACACACAGCCACCCCAGCATCAACCCACTGGGCTCTGGAGATCCTTCCATCTCAGCCTTCCAAGTACCCAGAACTACAGGCATGTACTACCTTGACTAGCTATTTTTTTTGTTTTTTGAGTTGGAGTCTCACTCTGTCACCCAGACTGGAGTGTACCGCAGCCTCGACCTGCGGGGATCCAGTGATCCTTCCGCCTCAGCCTTCCGAGTAGCCGGAATTACAGGCACACACTACCACGCCCAGCTGATTTTTTGATTTATTGTAGAGATGAGGTCTCGCAAAGTTTCCCAGGCGGGTCTCGAACCCGTGGGCTCAGGCAATCCACTCACCTCAGCCTCCCAAAGTGCAGGATTACAGGCTGAGCCACCAAGCCCGGCTAAGACATTCTTAAATGAAAATAAACTGAGACCAGTCCTGGGATGGGCCCGCTATTGGAATGAACAGATGAGGATTTTAAGGACACTATTATAACAACTGAGTAAAGTCAAAGAAAATACACTCATGAGGAATCAAGAAATAGGAAATCTCAGCAGAGAAACAGAAATAAAAAAGAATCAAGCAGAAATTCCAGAACTGAAAAATACAACATACTGAATGATTTCAACAGCAGTGTGGAGATAACAGAGGTATAAACAAGGGGACTTGAAGACAGATCAATGGAGATTATCTAAGGAGAGAACTAAAGACAAAAGAAGGAAGCAAACATTAACAGACACTTGAGACCTTTCAGAGGGAATAGTGCATGCCATCAGAGTCTTGGAAGAAAAGCAGAGAGAGCAGGGCAGAAAAACCATTTGAAAAATAATGACTGAGGCCGGGCACAGAGGTTCATACCTGTCATCCCAGCCAGCACTTTGGGAGGCTGAGGCAGGAGGATTGCTTGAGCCCAGGAGTTCAAAAGTAGCCTCAGTAACATAGTGAGAACTCATCTCTACAAAAATTTAAAAATTAGCCAGGCATGGTGGCCCATGCCCTTAGTCCCAGCTACCTGGGAAACTGAGGCAGAAGGATGACCTGACCCAGGAGGTTGAGGCTGCAGTGAGCTGTGATTGTGCCACTGCACTCCAGTCTGGGACAGAGACTCCAACTCAAGAAAAGAAAAGAAAAGAAAAGTAAAGTTAAGCTCAGAGGAGGAAGTCCACAAAGACATATAAGACCTGAGTACCTTCGTTGACCACTAGACCCATCTGACAGTCAAGGAATACTGCACTCAGCAACTGCCAAGCACACACAACTCCTTGCTTCTCAACAGGGGACACATCTAGAAACACTTTTCACTGTTGCCTCTTGGGAGATGCTACCAGCATCTAGTGGGTAGAAACCAGAGATGCTGCAAAACATCCCATAATGCACAGGGTGTTCAGTGCCCCACAACAAAGAACTATCTGATCCAAGATGTCCATAGTTCCAGGGCTGGGAAACCCTGTTTGCAAGCGCAGATGGTACATTACCAGGAGAGACCACATGTTAGGACATAGGACATATCCCAAGAAATTTTAAACACTTGAAATAGTACAGAATATATCCCCTAAATACAATGAGATTAGAAATCAGTATCATATGGGCATCTAGGAAAATCCCAAATAATTGGAAATTAAAAGGCATACTTGTAATTAATTCTTGGACAAAAGAAAAAAATGAAAAGAGAAATAGAAAACATTTTTTAACTAATGGCAAAGAAAACATGACAGCAACATTTGTGGCATATAGCTAAAGCAGCCCTTAGGCACAATGCATAGCTTTCCATGTGCTATGCATTAAACAAAAGAGCAGGGATCCTCTTTTCTCTTGGAACCACCATACCTCTAGCACCTGCAGTCATTCCCAGCATCTAGTAGGTAATCAACGAATATTTACTGAATCAATAATAATTAAACAAAAGACTGAATCAATGGAAAGGCATCTAAATGCCAATTCTGGCACTGCATGGCAGATCATGAGTGACTAATTTTCTTTTCTTTTTTTTTTTTTTGAGTTAGAGTCTCACTGTTACCCAGACAGGAGTGGAGCTCAGTGGCATGCTCACAGCCACTGCAGCCTCGACCTATTGGGCGCAGGTTATCCTTCTGCCTCAGCCTTCCAAGTAGCTGAAACTACAGACACGCGCCACCATGCCCAGCTAATTTGATTTATTATAGAGATGAGGTCTCACCAAGTTGCCCCGGCTGGTCTCCAACCCTGGGCTCAGGCAATCCTCTAGCCTCAGCCTCCCAAAGGGCTGGGATTACAGGCATGAGCCACCATGCCTGGCTTATTTTCTTTTTTATACATTCCTATTACTGATTTTTTTAAATAACCCACAGATAGTATATGTTTTAATTGCTAAAAAAAAAAATGTTATTGGTTTGAATGGTCCTGTGGGGAGGGAAAAAAAAAATGTGAGTTGCAGCCAACTGAAATAAATAAATGAGCTAGCCAGGCTCTAGTTCTACTTAAGATCTTGTACAAAGAGGCAGAAAAGACAAAAAATATTTTGTCCTGGTGGATGCATATCTTTCCCACCTCTTAATGATTTCAGGAAGAGAGAGTCAGGGTATGTGTCGAATTCGTTTGCTGAAAAAGTGGCTGTACCTTCCTCACTTCCAAATACAACCTGCTTCTGGTACTGCAGTGTGAGACAGCCTCACTCAGGGACTCAGCCCCAGGGATGGCGACATGGGGCATTTCCACCTTCTATCTGTAAGCGTCTCTCCTCCTTAGACTGATAGTCAACAGCAGTGAGAGATCCAGTGACACTTTCTGGGAAGGAGAAGGGGTTTGGTTGGGGTTTTTTTTTAGAGTTTTTGTGTTTCTTTTTCTTCTCTCTGTCTCTTTCAAGAAAGCTGCCAAAAAGAAAACCATTTTCTTCCCACACAGGATCTCACTCTGGCCTGGGTGGAAATGCCGCTCATCTCCAAGGGAAGGAACATCACCACGAGACACCAATGCTTTCAGTGTCAAGACCCCCGGCTGCACCTCCTCCTTCTTTCTCTCTTAATTCGGGGCATGGGGTTCCTCAGTAAACTCTTATAAAGAGGGGAGAAGAGACATCCTACTGCTTTCCTGCTTAAAGTGATTAACTACAAATCAATTACTACATAATTAACTACATAAGGTTATTAACTAGAAATCAATAAATAAGCCGGGCTCAGTGGCTCAGCCTGTAATCCTGCGCCTTTGGGAGGCTGAGGTGAGCGGTTTGCCTGAGCCGGCGTGTTTGAGACCCGCCTGGGCAGGCGAGACCTCATCTCTACAATAAATCAAAAAATTAGCCAGGCATGGTAGCGCCTGTAGTTCTAGCTACGTGGAAGGCTGAGGCAGAAGGATCGCCAGAGCCCAGCAGGTCGAGGCTGCGGTGGCCGGGCGCGGCCACTGCACTCCAGTCTGGGCGACAGAGTGAAACTCCAACTAAAAAAAAAAAAAAAAGAGATCAATTAATAGCCAAATTAATACACAAGGTGTACATATAAATCTTGAGCGTTGCCAAGTTCTTGAGTAACTAAAGTCATATTCAGGCTGGGCACAGTGGCGCACACCTGTAGTCCCAGGCCTCTGGGAGGCCAAAACAGGAGGGACTGCTTGATCCCAGGAGTTCAAGGTTGTGGAGAACTATGATGGTGCCACTGCACTCCAGCCTGGGCAACAGAGCGACCCAGTCAGGTTTCATGAGTTGAAAACATGCTGGTTTATGACAGTGCCTAGTGGTGGGCTTGGGGAAGTGGCAGCTGCAGCTGGTGAGACTCAGGCCTCAGACTCCCCAAGTGAGTGCCACCTCACCCCAGCCCCACGCCTGGCCGGGGAGGCCTCAGAAGCTCAGCTGGACCCACCTGAACACTACAAAGCAATGAGGAGCTGTGAAGTCGGTCCCTGGCAAGCAGTTCCTAAGCCCACCCTCAGCTCAGTAGCAGACAGACATGTCTGAGAGCCATGGAGAAGCACTGAAAAGTAACAGATCTGCAGAGCAAAAACCCAGCTTAAATGGAAAGGGGGGAAATTAAACCCACAACAACAAAAGTCAGCCCTCCCTCCAATAAAGGGCAGTCAAGGGGATGCTTGGACTGTGTGAAAGTCCCAGGCACCAATCCAAAGTGCCCACGTCAAGGTTGCCCAGGAGTCAGTTCCGTGTTACACTGGGGAGGCTCACTGGTCCACCGCAGAGTGAAGCCGTCTCCATGAATGCCTTGCCTTGGTGACATTTGACTGCAGCCATAAGCAACACTCATAAGGTGAGCCCCAGACAAAAAGAAAAGTGCTGTTTTTTTGAAAGCATGCCGGCTGGCAGAAAAGTCTACCATGACTGGGATGCCCGGGAGCCCCCCCGGCCCTGGGCCGGGGGTAGTTCAGCCCCACCAAGATGTTGCGAATGGGGGTGTTGGTAGTTCCAACGGAAGCACCACCCACAGGCTGGCCCCCAGGCAACAGGACCCACTCTGGGTTCCCCACTCCTCCCCGTGACAGGCCCATCCTATGAGGCCTTCCTGCATACCCAACATCGGACAGTAATAGAGACAGTCATGGCAGCATGGCTTCTTATGAAGCAGAGGCCTCTCGAATAATCAGACTTTATAAACACAGAAAGCAGCCCATGGGAGTTCCCTGCTGCTGACCCCCCTGGCCAGGATAGCACAGAAGGGCTTCGGCCTGGACGCCTAGGATCCCAACCAGCGGAAGGAGCTTAGAAGATGGTGGTGATAATCCAAGTAACTTCAGAGAAAAGACACTCTTGCCTCAAAGCAATCATTTTTTGACCTCATCATCATGGCGGGGGTGAACTTAGGTTTCTCAGGTTGCTCCATTTTCCAGAAAGACACACTCACACACACATCCACTTCCACAAGCCACATGTGAACAGGCTGATCCCACGATTATAAACACTATGGTATTGTCCACAATTTTCAGAGGTGGCTGACACAGTGGCTCATGCCTACAAATCCCAGCACTTTGGGAGGCCGAGGCAGGAGGATCACTTGAATCCAGAAGTTTGAGATCAGCCTCGGCAACATAGTGAGTCCTCATCTCTATAAAAGAAATGCAAAATCTAGCCAGGTATGGTGGTACATGCCTGTAGTCTTGGCTACTTGGGAGGCAGAGGTGGGAAGATCACTTGAGACTTCCAAGCCTGGGCAATAGAGTGAGACTCTGTCTCAAAACACACACACACACACACACACACACACACACACACACACACACACACACCCCTTTCAGAGGAATGTCTGGGCACAGACTCGCATTTCTGGCCATGCTCCAGGAAGTAACAAGCCAGGCAACAGCTTCTGTACTATATATACTTGAGGAGGTGACATTTGCATTTCTGGGTCAGCTGACCTGTTCACAGGCAAAAGAGAAACGACAGATGTGACCATGCCTGTCCTCTGTGTCTTCTGAAAGTCCACACAGAATGCCACATGATGGGTCAATTTCAAAGGCCACCAACAAGGACAGGCCAGCTACACAGATGGGTGAGGGTTCACCGGCAACAGAAATGAGGCATGATGCCCCAGTGTGCCGGCTTCCAGTCATAAGCCCAGGGGCACTCTGCCTCTTCGTTTCATATTCGTGATTATACAACTAATTGTCCATCTTTTCATTAAAGTCTGTCTTCATGCTGGAAGTTCTGGGAAGGCAAGGCTCTCTCGGTATCCTCAGTGCCTTAGACATTTACACAGCAGATGGGGGGGAGGGGATCACATTTACTGGATAAAAGAATACATAGTGAAGACATCTGAGAGTGGCCCGACAGATTAAAAGCGAACGTGCCCAGGCATGGATGTGTCAACTGGCATCATCTTGGGAATCTGACACTTTCTAATGTTAAAGATGAGCTTATACCATACGACCTATCACATCCACTTCCTGGTCTGCATCCTAAAGAGGCTGGGCCTATATACATCAGGCTATATATATTAAAATGTTCTTAGCAGCACTGCTCAAAATTGCCCCAAATAAGCCAGGCTCGGTGGCTCAGCCTGTAATCCCGTGCCTTTGGGAGGCTGAGGTGAGTAGATTGCCTGAGCCCGCGGGTTCGAGACCCGCCTGGGCAGCGAGACCTCATCTCTACAATAAATCAAAAAATCAGCCGAGCATGGTAGCGCATGCCTGTAATTCCGGCTACTCGGAAGGCTGAGGCGGAAGGATCGCCGGAGCCCAGCAGGTCGAGGCTGCGGTGGCCGGGAGCGGCCACTGCACTCCAGTCTGGGCGACAGAGTGAGACTCCAACTCAGAAAAAAAAAAAAAATTGCCCCAAATAGGAAACAACCAAATATCCATCAACAGTAAATGGATTAGGGAACTGTGGTATGTTCATGCCATAGAATACTATATGGAAGTGAAAATGAATGATCGGAAACATCATGCAACCACACAGACAAATCTCACAAGGGAAACTGAGCAAAACACAGACACAAACATACACATGCCTAGGATTCCATTCAAATAAATATCAAAAGCAAGCCAAACCGCACTGTGTATTTAGAGATGAAAAGAGAGGTCATGAGTTTTATCAATCATTCAAAAAGATAGATCAAAACTTACACAAATCCTGTAAAATTTGTTCTCTTTTTTGGAAGAAGGTTGATTCCGAAATATACAAGTCAAGTATGAGAAGGAGAAGGTTGCAGTCAGTCTCATCAATAGTCAAAACCCTAAACAAAATTGTAGATCTCAAAATCCAGTAATGTATATAAAATATAAAGCCCAAGTTGAGTTTATCACAAAAATACAAAGGAGGGTCAACATCAGAAACTCAACTCAGAACTCACCATCACTGTAGGAAGAACCTGGTGTCACCAGGAGATCTGAAGGCATGCGTGTCCCATGACCCAGTGGGATCCCCCAGAGACACCTACTGTGTGGCCCAGAAGCCCTGCCCAAGAAGGCTTATCTACAGACCCACAAACAGGACAGATCATGGGACAAGGCCAGCTGTTGTCTATTCCTGCCATGGCACACATACTGCAGAGTGATCTGAATGAATGAACCACACCAAAGAGATGTGAATCTCAAAAGCATGGCATTCAGGACAACAGCAGTTTTGGAAGAACACTTGTGCACAATTTCAAGTATGCAAGGGCCATAGCATGCAAAACTAAGAAAACATCTAAAATTACACATGCATGTGTGTGTCAAACTATAAAGAAAAACAAGTATCAACACATGAAACTGAAGTGAGCGGTTCCCTCTGGGGCAAAGGATGAGACTGAGAGGATCACGCTGCAGAGAAACACACGGAGGGTTTCAGGGTCATTGAGAACGTTCCACTTCTTATCTAGGTGTTGAAAATATGGGTATCTTAACTATTCTTTAAAACGTCCCAGTCTGGGTAACATAGCAAGATCTCTTCTCTACAAAAAAAGCAAAAAGTTAGCCAGGTGTGGTGGCATGCACTTGTAGTCCCAGCTATTCAGGAGGCTGAGGTAGAAAGATTGCCTGAACCCAGGAGGTCAAGGTTGAAATAGGCCATGAGCATGCTACTACACTCCAGTCTGGGCAACAGAGTGAGACCCCGATTCAAAAAAAAAGTATAGCCTGTATATATATATACACATCCACATATATACAAACATACAAACACACACACATACTTTTTATTAAAATGATATATTCCCTTACAAAAAAATAATTTCAGGACTACCAGTATAGACCAAGTTTTCCTACGGATTAGTTCTCAATTCTAGCTCATGAAAAATGTCAAAATATTTTCCCATAACATATAGTTTTCTTCAGGAAATATGAGAAGCATTTTCATTTATTCATTTACTCAGCTACCTAGAGAGCAATTCCTACATGCCACATACTGTTTGGGCTCCCAAGAGAGAAGCAAAACAGACACTCTCCTGTCCTCATCAGTTTAGTGAGGAAGACAGAGTCTGAATAAAAAATATACACAAATATACAAATACAACTAAGGGCATCACAGAAAAGTGTAGTGTTGAGAATACATGGAGACTTCATTAAGGCTTCAGGCTTCAGTGAAGGCTGAAATCCGAAGAGGAATTGGTCAACATGAGGGGGCAGGTGATGCACACCCTGTACAGAAAATGGCACATGCAAAGGACCCAGGGCAAGAAAGAGGCTTGAGAAGCTACACTCAAGCAGAGTAAGATGGAGAATAGCAAGGGATGGCTCTGCAGGGGTGGACAGAGCCGGTCATGTAAGAACCTGTGGGCAGTGGGATTTTAAATGAAACTGGAGGCCACTACCACACTTGAGGAGGGAGAGGAACACAGAAGACAGGAGAAAAAGTAGGAAAGCTGTAGGAAGTTACAGATTCATCAAGGCTGGCCAGAGATGACGGCCTGAGTCAGGGCAGCAGCAACAGGACCAAGAGAAGCAGGTAGAGTTATTAAGAAACATGGCAGACAGGGGCTGGCCGGAGGCCAGAGGGCAGGGGTCAGATGCAGAAGGTAGGCGATGGGGCCAAGGAGCATACCCTCACTGGAAAACCAAGCCCACAAGTCTGCAGTTATAACTGACAATACGGTCCCAGTGTTGGTGCTTAAAAGTACTGAAAGTTATTCTGGAAATAAAGTGAGTAACAAAAAGAATCGGGAAATGGTAATGGATTAGAACACTCGAAACCGGTTAGAACGCATGAGCGCATCACAAAACTAGCACAAGGAGGAGGGAGATCCAGTGTATCAGAGATGAATGAGGTCGGGATACGAGGCTCATCTCTAGGAAGAATCTGGAACTAGCAATGTCATAGACACCAAAATAGAAATGAATGGATCCAAAGAAGGCAAGATAAAAGACAAACGTAAAATAGGGAGATGAAATGAAAAACCAAGGGCAGGGTGGTGGACACATTATGGATACTGCAGGAGCCATCCAAAATGCGGGAACTTCCACAGGACACACACCTGACTTCTTCAATATGTAAACCACAAGGGGAAAAGGGAAGCGGGAGAGGGCAGGCTTCAGATGGAGGTACATGTAGGTCAAGTGCCACATACAGGACACGTGCAGGTTCTGATGGGAATTAACCTACCGCTAAAAATACGACATCACCAGAGAAACAAAACAAGAACTGAGTGAATAATAATTCAAAGGAATGACTTTCAGGTGTGATAATGGTCTTACGCCGAAAAAAAAAAAAGTCTTTGTACCCTTTTAGAGATATATAACATAGAAATGACATTACAAATGAAATGATATGTCACCCGGGATTTGCATAACAATAGATCAGTTTGATGATGGGGAGGGATGTGGAAGGAGAGATGACCAAGGCAGGCAGAAGCGTTGACATCACGGGTCCCGAGCAGTGCCCATGGGAAGCTAACCATGCCACACTCACCACTTCTGTGTACATTTGAATTTTATGGGAATAAAAAACTACAAACAATAAAGAAAGAGAGACAAGGGGAGGCGGGAAGAAGAGAGCTAGAGAAGGTAGGAGGGAGGGAAGGGGAGAGAGAGAAGATGGGAGGAGGGAAAGAGACAGAAAGAGAAGGTAGGAGGGAGGGAAGAAGGGAGACAGAGAGAGAGAGAAGGAGGGGGGAGTTTGGCTGTGGAGATGGATCAAAATGTGCAGGAAATGTTTTACAGGACATATTTTCAGTTGTTCACATGGCCCTCTCAGGGTAATGTGGTCACAGTTTTTAGAACGTGTTACCAGTTCATGCTCTCTGTGTGAAGAGATTACTGGTAATCTTTATTCTCTTTCTGCTTAGCTATTTTTCTAATTGTTTCTACAATGAGCAAATCAGAATGCTGATCCTAAAACTGTTTTAAAAGATAGAAGACAGCCACAAAACCAGACACCTCTCCCATTATATAGGCACTGATGTGGGAATCTACACATCTTCACCGTTTCTGGCCTGAGGAGCCCTAATCCTAATGGGATGGTATCATGCACACCCACCCAGGTCCTGAGGGCAGGCCCACCAGAGGGGATCAGTGCCCATGTGAGAGAGAGCTTTTTTCCCATCTCTACCAGGTGAGGTAAGCCAAAAGGAGGCCCTCCCACATGACTGATGTACCCTCCTCCTGGGCCTCCAGCCTCCAGGACTGTGAGCAATAAAGCTCTGCTGTCACAAGCATGCTGAGTCACCGCAGGCCTGACTGAGACCCAGGCCCTTAGCATGTTTTTATTTATATATATATATATTTTTTGAGTCAGAGTCTCACTCTGTCGCCAGGTTATAGTGCAGTGCCATGATCATAGCCACACAGCATCGACCTGCTAGAATCAGGTGATCCTTCCTCCTCAGTCTTCCAAGTAGCTAGAACCACAAGTGCGTGCTACCATGCCTGGCTAATTTTTTGATTTATTGTGGAGACAAGGTCTCGCCAAGTTGCCCAGGCTGGGCTTAAACTCCTGGGCTCAGGCAATCCTCTTGTCTCTGCCTCTCAAAGTGCTGGGATTACAGGAATACTTTTATGAAAGCTACTGGCTCTCTTTCTAGAAAAATGCACAATCCTACAGAATTTTCACACAACGTTAAGAAACCCTGAGACCCCTAGACTTTCTACGTCATCAGTAGTTATAATAAGTAATAAGAACAGCCGGGCTCGGTGGCTCAGCCTTGTAATCCCGCACTTTGGGAGGCTGAGGTGAGTGGATTGCCTGAGCCCACGGTTTCCGCCCGGGCAACTTGGCGAGACCTCATCTCTACAATAAAAAAAAAAAAAAAATCAGCCGGGTATGGTAGCA
>NW_007246536.1:488853-517414 GCF_000164805.1 Carlito syrichta
GCCACTGCACTCCAGTCTGGGCGATGGAGTGAGACTCCAACTCAAAAAAAAAAAAAAGAACAGCTACATTGGTCGCATCCTTGCCGCAGGCCAAGTATCACTCTAAGTATTTCACAAGTGTCCATGCATCTGATCCTCTCAGCAACCCTGCAGGAGGGCACTCATCACCCCATTCGACAGACAAGGAGAGCAAGAACAGAGAAGATGACTAATGTGCACAGGGTCCCCGACTGAGTGGAAAGGCCAGGATGCAGCCTCGAGCAACCTGGCTCCAGGCTGGGCTTTTAACCAGCAGAACAGGAGGCCGCCCAGAGGATTTAAGCCACACACGACATCCAAGTAAATGTAGCCTCCTGAACCATGCTCTGGAGAGTGTGTCTCAAATTCAATTAACACTAAGTGACTACCATGTACCAGGTCCTCCACTCTGTTGCCCGGGCTGAAGTACAGTGGTACACTAACGGTCACAGCAGGCTTGACCTGCTGGGCTCAGGGGACTCTTCCACCTCAGCCTTCCAAGTAGCTGGAAATACAGGCACACATATTCACACCCAACTAATGTTTTGCTTTATTGTAGAGACAAGGTCTTGCTATGTTGCCCAGGCTGGTCTCAAACCCATGGGCTCAGGCAATCCTCTCACTTCTGCGTCCCAAAGTGCTGGGAGGGAAGAGAGAGAGAGAGAGAGGAGAGAGATAGATGGTGGGAGTGAGGGAGGGAAGCAGAGACAGAGAGATAGAGAAGGTGCTAGAACTATAGGCATGAGCCACTGTGCCTGGCCAAAATCTTTTCAAGAAAACTGGTCGGGGTCCAAGTTAATCATTCAATGTGTAGACCCTAAAATGTGCCCACGGTCCAAAGCAATTCAGCATCTAAGCAGCTTTTTCCTCCTTCCTCTGTTTCTGCGGCTGAGAACCCTGGATGGATTTGCACTTCCAAAAGGTTCACCCGAGTTTCAGGTGCATAGACAGAACTGTCCACACATATGACTGGTGCTGTGACTCCACCTTGCCCAACACACCACAGCGTGCCCGTGCCCATGCAGTCACCAAGAGCCTGGGACTTACGGTTTCACAGTTCAGGCAGCGCGTCTCATTGGTGAGTGTCCCCTGAAATATCTCGTGGACCCAGGTAAGCTCTGCCTTGTTACTCTCTGCAGGCTCATTCATGTTGCCATTTTTTAATTTCCCATTTTGCTTTTCCTGTTTCTTCTCTTCTTGCAAGATGTCCGCGATAGTGTTTAGCAAATAATTTAAGAATTCGTGAGCATCCTGCTGCATGTAGTTATCGAAGAGATCTGGAAAAGAGAAGGCTGTTACCTCAGTCTCTGGTTCTCAAAAAAGCAGCTGGACATGCACAGTTCCCACTCCCTCCCCCAACACCAGGTGGGTGGGCCCAGGACAGAGACACCTTCATCTACTTGGAGCGGCCTCCATGAGGACGCCTCCAAAGATTCTTCCTTCAGTTCTTGCCACCTACCAAGAACTAACTTTTCCGAACTTCCCTAAAGTTCTCACACTTACAAAAGGTGGTCAACAGTTGTACTTGGTCAGACAAAGACAGACTTTGCCTGGTAAATTCCCTGATAAAATGTTCATTTTGGGGGGGTGTGTTGGAGTCCCACTCTTGCTGGAGTGCAGTGGCACGCTCACAGTCACCACAGCCTCAACCTGCTGGGCTCAGGCGATCTTTCTGCCTCAGCCTTCCAAGTAGCTGGAACTACAGACTCACGCCACCATGCCTAGCTAGCTTTTCTGATTTATTGTAGATAAGAGGTCTCATCAAGTTGTCCAGGTTGATCTCAAACCCCTGGGCTGAGACAATCCTTTTGCTTTAGCCTCCCAAAGTGCTGGGATTACAGGCTGTGCCACTGCATCCAGCCAAGAGTCCTTATTTTTTCGAGTTAGAATCTCACTCCAACCCAGGCTGGAGTGTAGTAGCATGCTCACGACCACGCCAACGTTGACCTGCTGGGCTCCAATGATCCTTCTGCTTCAGCCTTCCAAGTAGCTGGAAATACAGGCGCACTACCATACCCAGCTAAATTTTTTTTTATTTACTGTAGAGATGAGGTCTCACCAAGCTGCCTAGGCTGGTCTCGAACCTGCAGGCTCTGGCAATCCACTCGCCTCAGCCTCCCAAAGTGCTGAGATTACAGGCTGAGTCGTCGAGCCCCAGCCCAAGCGTCCATTTTTAATATGATGCAACTACCCAATGAGCAATTATTCATTGGGTCACCTACCCAGAGCAATGGGGCTCCCCTAGGTGTTGTGCTCAACCCTGGACCAGGCCAGAGGTTGCTCCTGTGAAAACTCTGAGGCGGCAAGGAAACCATGTGGCATGTCTGAGAGTGTCAGAAACCACACACAGGCGACTCCAGAAGTCGACTGCTGTCCCTGCCATGAGGACAAGCCACCAGGAGAGGATGCCACCGTGGAACCTCAGCATTGATCACGCTCACACTCAACCCACAGTGCTCTGCACCCTTCCCTACTTAAATTACTTTTATTCTGGTACGTATAAATTATAACGTCAAAAGACAGCAATCACAGTAACAGGGACTTTATAAAACAAACATCTGGGGTGGGTGTGGTGGCTCACATCTGTCATTCCAGCACTTTGGGAGGCCAAGGCAGGAGGACTGCCTGAGCCCAGGGGTTCAACACCAGCCTGGGCAATAAGTCAAAAAATTAGCAGGACGTGGTGGCATGCGCCTGTAGTCCTTAGCAGAAAGACTGCTAAGCCCAGGAGGTCAAGGCTACAGTGGCCATGAGTGTGTCACTGCTCTCCACCTGGACAACAGGAGACTCCAACTCAAAATGAATAAGGTAACACAAAATGGAACACAGCTGTGCGTTTGAGCACATGGCTCATCCAGCTTCATGTGCTGGATGTGGGGAGGGAGAAAGCAGTGTTTCCCAGCAACGACACGGAGCCCCGACCTGCCTCGCTGTTCCTGGGCAAAAACTCCCCCTGTGCACAAGGGTCTCCTTACCATTCTCCTTTCTCAGCCGTGAGATGAACTTCTTGGGCGGGATGACGCCCACCTTCTTCTTCTGCGTGGCGATGCTGTGGAACAGGTCAGCCAGACACGTCAGCAGGCTCTCTTTCTTCTTCTGCTGGGCCTTGTACGCCAGCACGTTCTCCCGGAATGGCCGGCAGAAGTACAAGGCCTGTAGCACGGAGTTGCAGTAGCATGTGTTCCCAAACTGCAAGGACACAGGCACTCAAGTCACCGTGGGGGTCCCAAGGGAGAGCAGGCAGGCCTCCCCCTCTACCCGGCCCTGACGTCCCAGTGCCGAGTCTGGCTCTCCGAATTAGAAACCAGTCGGTGACTCTGAACACCCAACTCTCCAAGCAACAGACACATGAAGAAAACACACACAATTCCAGGGCCTTCCCAGTCATCATAGCCTCTAAAGTGACAGGAACCACACTCTGCCTCAATAAAAAGCCTCCTGAGGCTGGGCATGGGGACTCATGTCTGTCATCCCCAGCACTCTGGGAGGCTGAGGTGAGAGGATCACTTGAGCCCAAGAGGTCAAAACCAGCCTGGGCAACATAGTGAGACCCTGTCTCTGCCAAAAAAAAAAAAAAAAAAAAAAAAAAAGTCTAAGTGTGGTGGTGCACCCGTGGTACCTGCTACTTGGGAGGCTGAAGTGGGAGGATTGCTCAAGCTCAGGAGGTAGAGGCTGCGGTGAGCCATGATTGTGCCACTACACTCTAACCTGGGCAACAGATCAAGACACTCAACTCAATAAATAAATAAGAGTCTCACGAGACCTTCTGGAGCTTAAAGACAGAGAGAGAGGGGAGGAGAACATCTCTGTAATACAGAGACCGGAGGCAGCTGGCTGAATAAAAGACCCTGCCCTGTGGCATAGCAAACCCCAGAAAGGGAAAACGACATCGAGTCAGAGAGACCTGTGACAGGTGAACAACCCTGACTGAACAGGGCCAGTCTCTATCACTTTCAATAGCCCAGTACCAGCCCACCAGCTCCGACAGCCTCCCCTCCCTTCCCTCAGAGCCACAGAGGTCAAAAGGCGCTCCCTCACCATCACCTCCCAGTCTTTGAACTTCTAAACTGCCCCTGATCTTTGTGCAGGGGGGGTGGGGGGGGCAGGCAGGGGTTGGTGGTTCTCACTCTGTCGCCCAGGCTGGAGTGTAGTGGCATGATCACAGCTCACCATGACCTCAATCCCTGGGCTCAGACAATCCTCCTGCCTCAGCCTCCCAAGCAGCTGTGACTACAGGAATGTGCCACCACACCCCTCTAACTGTTGATGTTTTATAGAGACAGGGACTTGATATGTTGCTCAGGCTGGTCTTGAAATCCTGGACTCAGGCAATCCTCCTGCCTTAGCCTCCCAAAGTATTGGGATGACAGGCTTGAGCTACCGTGCCCGGCCTGTTCTTGATCTTGTTTCTGCCAACATGGGAAGTCTTCCAATACAAGACCACCCAAACTCCTGGACTCCTGTGCAGCACTGGAGCCCATACAGTGACATTTCACATGTCTCACAATGTATGAATACCGAGATTATGGTTACAGGGGAAAGGCTGCACTGGTTTTCAGCCGACTATAAGACCAGCACCAGAAGAACACAGCTGGGATCATCACCCCAGAATTTTTTGTATACAGTAAAATGAAAAGAAAACACTCTAAGAAAATAACAAGATTAATAGCAGGGATTACAAAATGCGACGTAAGAGTAAAAGAGAAAATGAACACCCTCTCAAGACTGGCTGCTGACGGAGTGTCGTTTCCCTAGGAGCGAGGCACACTGGGCCATGCCTGACGTGATATTTCCATGTACGCTGAGACAGAGGCTTCCCATGTTTACATTTTCATCTACTTGACACAATCATGTAACCAGAGATAAGCATACTGGTACAGAGAAGTTAAGTGACTGTTCCTAAGGAACACACATGAAGCTGTCAATAAACACAGATTGCCCAATTCTTCCACAAACTAGGAATGGCCTCAGCTCTTTTGTTCTCCACAATCTGCATCTGTGTCTTCCCTGGCCGGGGCAGAATCCCCACGTCTTGAATAACTACCTCCACAGAGACAGTAGGGGCTTGCACAATGGCTAAAAAGTTTGTATTAAAATTAGATATCAGAGCCGGGCGTGGTAGTTCATGCCTGTCATCCAAGCACTTTGGGAGGCAGAGGCGAGAGGACTGCCTGGGCCCACGGGTTCAAGACCAGCCTGGGCAACTTGGCAAGACCTCGTCTCTCCAATAAATCAAAAAACTTAAAATTAGCCAGGCATGGTGGTGCATGCCTGTAGTTTTAGCTACTTGGAAGGCTGAGGCAGAAGGATCGCCTGAGCCCAGCAGGTCGAGTCTGTGGTAGTTGTGAGCATGCCCCTGCACTCTAGCCTTGGTGACAATGAGACTCCTACTCAAAAAAAAAAAAAAAATTAGAAGTCAGGCCAGGCCAGGCATGTTGTCTCAAGCCTGTAATCCCAGCACTTTGGGAGGCCGAGGTGAGAGAATTGCCTGAGCTGGCGGGTTCATGACCAGCCTGGGCAACATGGTGAGACCTCATCCCTATAATAAATCGAAAAAGTTAGCCAGGTGTGGCAGCATGTGTCTGTAGTTCCAGTTACTTGGAAGGCTGAGGCAAAAGGATTGCTGGAGCCCAGTAGGTCGATGCTGGGGTGGCTGTGAGCATGCCACTGCACTCCAGCCTAGGCAATGGAGACTCCAACTCCAAAAAAAAAAAAAGAAGTCAGGCCAGGGATGGTTATGCCTGTCATCCCGCACTCTGGGAGGCCAAGGCGGGAAGATTACTTGAGCCCAGGAGTTCTAGACCAGCCTGGGCAATCTTGTGAGACCTCATCTTTACAAAAAATAAAAATAAAAAAATTAGCCAGATGTGCTGATGTGAGCCTGTGGTCCCAGCTACTTGGGAGGCTGAGGAGGGAGAATCACCTGAGTCCAGGAGGTCGAGGCTGCAGTAGTCATGAGCATGCCACCGCACTCCAGCCTGGGTGACAGAGTGAGACTCCAACTCAAATAAATAAATAGATTAAATCATCCCCTCTCCAACATCTTCCCCTTCTAACTAAAAAATGTGAGCAGCTATTTAAAAGCGAGTAATGATGAATTCGCTAAGACTGGATAACAATGAAGCATGTAAATACTCACATTGACCAATCCGAAGTAGTGCTCATTGATTGGAAACTGCTCTGGGCCAATGTCTTTTTCCAGAGCAGAGGCATTGGTGCCCTAGGAGAGAAAACAACACAAGTTCCATGATGGGTGAAACAGACCGGGGAAAGTTGTCACCACACGTGTCTCCCAGTCAGTAGGGCCTGCAGCCGCATCCTGCTGAAAGAGGAGGCCAGAGTCAGCCAGAAGAGTGTCACAAGTGTCACTTGCTCCTCACCCGCACACTTGTCCTCTCAGCCCTGACTGCTCGCTACCAGGGAAGGTCTGACCTGGGCAAATGTACAAACAGCCACAAGGCTTGCAGATAACACCCTGCCTTTCGGACAGCAGCAGCTTCTGGGGGACCCAGTGGTCTGTGAGCCACCTCTACTTTCAGAGTCAACTTCTCTGTTCAGATGAAACTTCACTGCACTTTTCACCAGTCGGACACGGCTCCCAGGTTCAGGCAGAGATGACAGAGAACGACAGACAGAAGCTGCCCACATGGAGCCCACGCTTAGGTGGGTGAGGACAGCCTGAAACAAAAATCAAGGACGTCAGCTTCTAAAAGATGACAGAGAAATGAAGAGAAGTCAGGTCGGAAATGGGGATGGAGAAGGTAGGGCAGGGGCCAAGGGGACACAGATGGGAGGACAGAGGGGACAGGGGTGGCGGGGATGAGGGGATACAGGCAGGAGAGGGCAGAGGGAACATGGATGGGAGGTGGAGGGGACATGAGTGGGAGGGAACATGGGCAGCGGGGGTAGAAGGGGCTCGGGTATTGTGGGGTCAACAGCCCGCCTCTGGATGCAGTGGCTGAACAGCCTCCTGAGAGGGTGAGCGTCCCAGGAATGTCGTGAGCAACGGCGAAATGAACCCTAGAATCCAGCAGTCCCCAAGTGCATTGCACCACAGGCCCCGGATCTCCACCATGACCCAACTGCTCCTGGATCCTCATCCCCTGCCGGGGACTGTGCTACGGCCCCTCAAGGACCCCGTGAGGTTAAAACTACGATCCACAAACCCCAGAGGGAGAACGGGACACTCAGCAGGGTTGGCAAATCGGCCCACGGTCCATGGTCAGCAGGCGGCAGGGCGGGGGTTTGAGCCCACCAGTCAGACTGGGAGTCCACGACCTACCAAGTCCCTCGGAGCAACCCTGCCAGTCACACCACATCCGAGGCCACTCAGGGCCGACTGCCGGTACTCAAGGACCGCGGCTGGCAGACTCAGCTGGGATGAGAAAAAAGTGGGCCCCACGCCATCAGGAAGGTCAGCAGGCTGAGGAGTGGGGGGACCAGGCTCCGCCCCCTTCCAGAAGGCTCGACTACCGCCTCACCTTCTCAGGCTGTCACAGAAGATATGCTGCTCACAGCAACTCAGAGATTTAAGGACAGGTATTATAGAAAGAATAAAAGACTTTGGCCAGGCATGGTGGCTCATGCCTCTAATCTAATCACTTTGGGAGGCCAAGGCAGGAAGACTACTTGAACCCATGAGTTTGAGACCAGCCTGGACAACATAGCGAAACCTTGTCTCTACAAAAAAATTTAAAACTTAGCTGGGCATGGTGGTGCACGCCTGTAGTCCCAGCTACTGGGGAGGCAGAGGTGAAGGATCACCGGAGCCCAGGAGGCCAAAGATGGGGTGATCCATGATCGTGCCACTGCACTCTAGCCTGGGCAATAGAGTGAGACTGTCTCAAAAAAAAAAGGAAACTTTTTTTTAAAGTAACCTACTACCACTGCTTACTTAGTCTTGACTCATGTCACCAGCGTGTCCTCTTCCTGGAAAAAAAAGGTCAAAACACAGGCTGAGAACCAGCTAAAATGGCCATGTGTCACCAAGCAAGCCTAAAATGCAAATCCCAACCCTGAGCCCACAGACCTGGAGGATTGGCACAGACGTCCTCGTCACGACACCTGTCTACATCTGACTTCCAGGTCTGACTCTCCCTCAAGTCCACAGAGCCTTGTCCTGCCCTCCGGCCATGAGCTCAGTGGCCACAGGAGCAAGATGACTTGGTGTCTGTTCTCTGGGGTGTGAGTGGGGGGTGCGTCACCATCACAGCAATGAGTGTCACAGACCAGGCTGAACTTCTGAAATAACATTCATGACTCATGGCAGGATTGTAGGGTGGAGACAAAGATCACTGAAAGTCTTCACCGGAGTTCTACCTCAGTCACACCAATGCAATAATGCTAATAAAATGCAGCCATGGTCACTTTTCAAGCAAAATTTGAACATGCGGCTTAGGGCCCCGAAGGCATGCCAGATATGAGACAACACATAGAGACGCTAAACCTTTCTTTACGAGGCAATAGGCTCAAGCAAGCAACGCCAGGGCTTGGGCGATTCAGGAAGTCCAATGTCAGGTTTGTTTCTTTCCACCTATCGTGATATGTCCCCATCTGGGGAGGAGGGGCCTAGGCGGGAATAAGGATGGTGACCCAGGCTGGTGCTGAAGAGAGGGAGAGGCAGGGGCCAAGAGAACACTGCTCGGTGTGAGGGACAGCAAACTCAACTCCAGCCTTCCCCGCCTCCAGGGTCACCACATGCTGGGACACCCAGGGACACCACTCGGCATAATGGACAGCAAGCTCAACTCCAGCCACACCCGCTCTCCCGGGTCACATGGGCTGGGACACCCAGGACACCACTTGGTGTAAGGGACAGTGAGTTCGACTCCAGCCCATCCGCCCTCCCGGGTCACCAAGTGCTGGGACACCCAGGACATTGCTCGGTGTGAGGGGACAGCAAGCCTGACTCCAGTCCATCTAAGTGTGGCTTCACAGGATGGAACCTATTCTTCCCTTCCATGTAAATATTCAAAGGATGAGACAGATCTGAATGCTGGGACGCAGGCTCCTCCTATCTGGTGGTGCCATCTTCCTCAGGAGTAGTTCCCATGGGCCTGAACACTGGACACGTGGGCACAGGCAGGGATGAGATGCTGGGCACAGCTGAGGAAGGGAGGGAGGGAGAGAGGGGGACAGGGACACATGACCACCCGTGGGCACCACGTCTACTCCCAGGGAGCCAGGGCTGGCTAGATGCCCAAATTACATGTAGTTTGCATATGTAGAGGATCCTCACACCTCTAAAATAAAATACATAAATGAAAAGAGTGGTTTCTCCTTGGAAGCACTGGCTACCCTAGCTTCTGCCCTCAGGTGAGCTCCTGCCAGGGGCACACTGCGATAGTAATGAGGCCAGCGCACCCTAAGAACAGCCCCACAGCCAAAGATGAACATCCAGAGTTCTGCACTCGGCGATTCTGGGCAGCCAGCCCGGAGGTACAGTCCTCATCATGAAGGCTACCTGGACCCTGTCCGCTCCTTGGAAGGTGAACGTGCAAGCCCTCTGTCTTGGGCTGGGTAGAGGGTGCATGGTGGAGAGTGCCCAGTGAAGACTTCTATATGACTGTATGCTTCTGAGGTGGCCAGTCGCTCCTGGGGCTCCCCTGTGTGAAAGTCCCCAGGCAACCTCTGTCCTGCTCGTGGTCTCCAGGTCTTATCCTTCAGCTTCTTGGGCCCAGTGCCATCCCTACTCCATACAGCAGGGGGAAACACAAAAAAGGCAAGGACGTGTTGTTTCTGTCACCATCCTGCCAGCCAGGATCTAGCCTGGACACACAGCCCATAGCACTGTGAGGAGACTGGCAGGCGGATTTCACCTAGGCACATGACCAGTAAACATCTCTGCAGAAATGAGAAATGGTATTGTGGGCCACTCGTCAGACAGTGCTCAGATGTCCTTGCAGCAAGATTTAGGGCAAAAAATTAGAAATAACATGAACCGATTAAAAAATTACAGCAATCCATATGATGGAATCCCATACAGCTATTCTAAAAAGTTACCCTATAGGTACTGCTTAGAAAGTCTAAGATGCAGCAATAAGTAACAACATGCTACAGAGTAACAATGTGTACAGGTCAATATTGTAACAACACATCACCGAGTAATAATGTGTGTAGTTGAAGACTGTAACAACATGTTATAGAGTGACAACATGCATAGGTCAATACTGTAATGGTCGCTCGCTCAGTCAACAGACACCAAGATAGCGCAGAGGACAAAGCTGGGGGTGTCACCAGCACTGTATAAATTGTGACATGCAATACTAACCCAAGGACCCCACGTCTGCTGCGAGTGCCCAGCACAAGCCACAGAAGACAACCAGGCCCAGAAAAACAATCCTTACACAACCAGATGTGAGCAAAGGACATATGTGGGGGGACATCGTGGTCCGCCAGCGGGAGAGACACAGGGCTCTTCTTTCTGTCAGTAAAACCTGGGTGACCTTTGAAACGAATGCAGCAACTTTATTAAAAACAGTGTCTAGGCTGGGCCAAGTCCCATCAACAAGATGATAATGTAGCTCTCAAGAGTGCTTGGAAAGCGATTCTGCGACTTAAGGTGTGACCAGAACAAGACAAACAACCACAAAAACCCAGGAAAGGCGAGTAATGCCTACGATGGTATGGAAAACAGCGTTTTCCAATGCAGTTTATAAGGAAAACAAGGGAGAATGTCATCCTTGGGCAGGAAAAAGGATGGAGACAGATCCTCACCCAGAGAAAATAATCAGAACAACGGCACTGCCAGGTCTGTAAACACCAAGGAGAACTCTGCCATAGGGTGGGTAGGGGGGTCTGAAACAAAGCCCCAGGGGCCAGAAGGTCCTTGGAGAAGGGCTGGACCACGGAGAGACAGCAGCCAGCGAGGGAAGCCTCCCTGCCCAGGCTCCTCAAGGCACTCACGGATCGGCATCCTCCAACCACAGCCTCCTTCAGGTTTCTACAACGAGGAGTGAGAAAGGCCAAGGCCAGCACGTGGGGCCTTCTACGTACACAGAAGGCAAGTCAGTAGTTACAGACCACAACTCAGAGCAGACGCAAAAGAGATCGATGTGCTGCCACAACCACATTTTCAGGCCCACATTCAAAAGGCAGCTCAACTTAACAAGTGTGATTTCAAGGTACGAAAGTGCATAGGCTGGGTGTGATGGCTCACGCCTGTCATTCCAGCACTTTGGGAGGCTGAGGCAGTAGGGTTGCTTGAGCCCAGAAGTTCAAGACCAGCCTGGGCAACACAGCGAGGCCTCATCTATACACACACACACACACACACACACACACACACACACACACACACACACACACAAATTGACCAGGTCTGTAGTCCCAGCTACTCAGAAGGCTGAGGCGGGAAGATGGCCTGAGCCCAGGAGGTAGAGGCTACAGTTAGCATGATTGGGCCACTGCACTCCAGCCTGAGCAACAGAGTGTAACCCCAACATAAAAGGCTTCATCTTTGCAAGCTTGAGATGACAGAGATCATTCCTAGGGTTTGTGGAGCAAGAGGAGTGAAAACAGGGTGAAGCTGCCCACGGTCCAGGGCAAGTCCCAAGTCCCTGACAACCTCAAGGCCACGGAAGGAGGAATTGTGGCCATGGATGCCCCAGATGTGGCCAGTAATACTCACAGACAACTGACAGCCAGCACTTGCTGAGAACAGACACACCCGAGGCTTTCTTTGGATAAAAATACCGCCCATTTCTCTCCTCTTCATAATCCACGTCTGTCCTCTTGCACCCACCTTCCGCCCCCTCCATAAGCCCAAGACCAGGAAACCAGCAGCATGGATACATCAGTCACTTCAGCACAGCTCCCCTTCTGGACCTGCCCTCCCATAGAACCCGGGGTCCCTCCACAGCACGGGTCACGTTAAGATCATGTCTTCAGTAATAACAACAGACATCTCCTGAAGCGCCTACTGTGCATACACGCTGTTTCACACACTTCTGTGTATTTTATTCATCTTATTTTGATCAGAGTCTCACTCTGTCATCCAGGCTGGAGTGCAGGGGCACGCTCACAGTGACTGCAGCCTTGACCTGCTGGGCTCAGGCGATTCTTCCGCCTCAGTCTCCCAAGTAGCTGTAACAACAGGTGCATGCCACCATACCTGGCTAATTTTTCTTGATTTATTGTAGAGACAAGGGTTCACCAAGTGGCCCAGGCTGGTCTCGAACCCTTGAGCAATCCTCTTACTTCAGCTTCGTAAAGTGCTGGGATGACAGGTATGAGCCACCGCACTTGGACTATAACTCATTTTGATCCTCACAAGAACCCTTAGAGATAGACGACGTGACTGGCCTTACTTTTTTTTTTTTTTGAAAGTGAGAAAGTAGAGCCGGGCTCAGTGGCTCAGCCTGTAATCCCACGCTTTGGGAAATTGAGGTGAGTGGATTGCCTGAGCCCCCAGGTTCGAGACCCGCCGGGGCAACTTGGCGAGACCTCATCTCTACAATAAGTCAAAAAATTAGCCGGGCGTGGTAGCATGCGCCTGTAGTTCCAGCTACTTGGAAGGCTGAGGCGGAAGGATCGCAGGAACCCAGTGGGTTGAGGCTGCGGTGGCCAGGAGCGTGCCACTGTACTCCAGTCTAGGCAACAGAGTGAGACTCCAACTCAAAAAAAAGAAAAGAAAAGAAAGTGAGAAAGTAGGATTTATTCAGAGGACAGGTGGGAGGGGACCCAAGGGGGTTGCCTCTGGCCTTACTTTAAAGGTAAAAAAGTCAAGAGGGTGAGGATCTATCCAAGGTCATAGTCCGTAAGGGGGAACTGGCCTTGCATTCACAGTCTGGCTCAAGCATGTACCCCCAACCACGACATAACACTCAGGGAGGCTGAGGCTCCTTGGAACACAGAGCTGGGAGAACTGGAGAAGTGGAAGTGATTGCAGAATTGTCCAGGTGAACCCCTGCTTCCAAGGCACCCTGGAAACGTCCTGGAACAAGGGCCCACAGTCCTGCTCTGTGAAGTCTCCCAGAGCCCTGGCAGCCTGTGTATGGAGGCAGAAGCAAGATGGGCATTGGGAGGCCACTGTAGTCAGGAGGAAGCAGACGGCTGGAGGCTGTGCCAAGGACGACCCAAAAGAAACATCAAGTTTTAAGGCAAAGGAGAAAACAGGACCCAAAAGTGGACCGTCTTACACAAAACTAGCAGGCAATCGGCCCTAGTTTAGCGTCTAAACTCCTGAACAGACACTGACAACAACACAAAAATGAGACAGTGAGAAGGTATCAGAAGCACAAGGAACAAACACTCCCGTGTCTCCTGGGTTGGGTTTCCCGAGAAGACAAGGGTAGAAGGAGACAGCGGGTGTGAATCACAGGAGAGAGAGTACTTCTTTTATCCAAAGAAAGCCACAGTTAGGCCTTTAAAAGATCCAAATGCAACACTGATCCTGATAGACTCAGCTCAGAACAGGAGCACACCTCTCCAGGAGCACTCCCCCCTCCAGGAGCACACCCCACCAGGAGCCCACTCCTCCCAGGAGCACCCCTCACCAGGAGCACTACTCCCTCCAGGAGCCCTCCCCCCAACAAAAGCACCTCCCTCCAGGAGTCCCCCCTCCACTAGAAGCCCTCCAGCACTAGGAACCCTCCCCCCAAAAAGAGTATCCCCTCCAGGAGCACCCCCTTCTAGGAGCCCTCCCCCACCAGGAGCCTTCCCCTCCAGGAGCCCTCCCCTGACCAAGAGCCTCCCCAGGAGCCCTCCCCCACCAGGAGCCCTCCCTCCTTCAGGAGCACTCCCGCCGCCAGGAAGAATTCTCATCCCAGGAGCACTTGTTACCCTCCCAGGAGTACTCTTGCCTTCAGGAACACCCCTCCCCCTTTCCCAAGGGTGCCCCTCCTCCCTCCCAGGGACAGCCCTACCCCTCTCCTAGGAGCATTCTCCCCCTCTCCCAGGAGCACCCCTCCCCCTCCTCCAGCTGTCTCCTCTCAGTTGGTTTCTGTGTCACTTCCTCAAGGCCACACCCCTGATCCTTCCCCCTCAAGAAATCTTGTGCGTTCCTCCACAGCCTGTCACCATCTGTAGCAGCACAACTGTGTAAGGACAATCTCCATCTTCCCGCTAGGCCATGGGTCTGCCCAGTATAGCCCAGGGCGGAGTCTGACCTGCTGCCTGTTTCTGTAAATAAAGTTCTACTGGACACACCCGCAACCCCTCACCGACTTACTGCACCGACTTGCACAAACAACAGCAGCCATGCACAGCCGTGACAGAGACGCTGTGCCCACAAAGCCTGCACTGTCACTGGCCAGCCCCATATAGAAAGGCCTGTCCACCCCGCCTCTCTGTGGGCAGCTATGGGGTGGGTTCACCTGCCCATGCCCCACCGAAGGTGCCAATGGGAGGAATGGGGGACTGGAAGAGTGGATGGCATGTCCATGCCACCTTGCACGCTGCCCCTGGCAGGCCGCCCTCAACACCCACACTCCACACATGTGATGGGACAGGGACCAGCCTATGCTCACCCAGCCAGCAAGGGCAGAGCCAGGTCCACACTCAGGCCACTCAGGTCTGTGGTCCAGGTGTGTTGTGACTCTCCACTTGCAGGTGGAGAGGCCAGGCAGGGCCAGGCGGGACTCAGAATATCTACCTCACCTGCCGGCTGTCACACGTCACCTGGCCACCAGGCCCACACCCAGTGCAGCCACCACTACCCATCCTGCTCAGGCAGCAGGTCACCGCCAGCCCGCGTCGCCAGAGCAACATGCACACGACCCGCCCTGCCCCGCAAGTCACAGACAGGGAAACATGGTCATGTAGCTGGCCAAGGTCAAGCGTAGTGTGAGGCAGGTGAACCAGACACCATGACCCTACAAACCGGTCCCAGCTTGAAAGGGGAGGCGACCGTCCACCAGATGGTGGCCAAGGGGTATCTCACTCTGCACCCCGACGGTGTGTCACTTCCACATCTCCCATGACGCTGAGTAGGGAAAAGTCTGAAAAATCCTCCACGCAGCCTCATTTAACCATCATACGGGGGCCAAGGCCTCTGCCATGGCGGGAAGCTGACCAGGGATAACTGATCGCATAATGGTCCCAAGTCACCCCAGAGGGACATGGAAGGACAGCCAGGAGAAAGCTCAGCTGAAACAAACTCTCCACGGCACAGGGATGACACAGTGACATCCTCATGCCAAAGTAAAACCTTAGCGAAAGTGGAACACGAGGGCCAGGCCCATGGCCATTTTCCAGCTGAAAGTGGAGAAGGAAACAGCCCCTCTCACACGACCTCAATAAGATCAGTGTCTCTGAGACGCCACCTAGGTGGCGACGTCCCTCAGGCTCCTCCACTACCTGGAGGTGCCCGTCCTACCCCTTCCCAGAAAGGCAGCCGTGGAGACCGGGTGCTGGCAAAGGCCCAAGTCTAAGAGAAGAGGCCACTCTGCAAAGCTCCCTCATCAGGCCATTTCCCTCTCTACACTCTTGACAGATCAAGGCCACTGTCACGGAGCAGCTGACACGCCTGAACCACCATGCGGCACCTCGACCAAGAGCCTTGTCTCTGGGGTCAGCTCTCACTGTCAGAGGGATTTTTGTCTCACAGAACGAAACATCCTGAAACGTATGATTGTAAAATATGGAATATACGGCCAGGCGCAGTGGCTCATACCTATAATCCCAGCACTGTGGGAGGATTGCTTGAGCTCAGGAGTTCAAGACCAGCCTGGGCAACATACCAAGACCTCATCTCTACAAAAAAATATAAGAGTTAGCCGGGCATGGTGGCACATATCTGTAGTCCCAGCTACTCAGGAGGCAGAGGCAGAGGCAGGAGGATCACCTGAGCCCAGGCATTGAGGACTGAGGTAAACCGTGATTGTGCCGCTGCACTCCAGCCTGAGACAGAGAAAGACTCCAATCCAAAAAACATAAATAAAAAAAAATAAAAATGTACAAGACAAAAATGATGAGCTGGGCTCCTCCGTGGGTTCCTTGGGAAGGAAGGCCAAATTGTGTGGCCTAGTAACCACGGTGTGTGGCAGGAACACACTGACGCCTATGTGGCTTCTGCATGGCGTGCCCTCGGTCAGGGGAAGGAAAAGTTGTCCCCTGAGCAGTGAGGACAGCTTAGTCACACGCCAGCAGTGCTGCATCCCCGACAGCATCCAGGTGGGACCCACAGCGCCTCCTCCCTGTGTCCCCAGCCTTCCCTGACCCTCCCTGACTTGCCACGGTGAGTGGACAGTGCATGTCCTCAGAGCACAGCTCACCAGCAAGAACGGTTTTCTCTCACAGACCCAGAAAGGCCTGGGTGATCCGCCTAGTGTCACTGAGCAGAAAGTGGCCACAGCCTGGAGCTTCAGGTCCCAAATTCAGGGCTCTGTCCACTGCACTGTCTGGACTCTTTTGCTAACAGACAAAAAGGACACTGGAAGGAAGCCGTCATAGGAAGGCCTGTGCCAGGCCACATGCCAGGCAACGGCCGGGGTAGGCATGACAAGGGCATCCCCAAGGAGGCAGGAGTGCCGAGCTCTTGCTCCAACCACAGAAGCCCACGTGATCTCAGCCAGGCTAACCTGCCCCTTGGAAGCTCATCCAGTCCCACCAGCCACAACATCACATATGGTATTTTCCCAGGACCGTGAAGAGCCCCTGATGTGAGCCAATGACACCCAGACGACAGGTCCTGACTCCTGGAGGGAGAGAGACCACGCCGGTGGCACATAACTGAGCATTCGTAACTTGAGCCTCTATATTGTGGGTCTGCACAGGGAAAGCGCCCAACAGCTTATCACGTGAGTCCTGCACAGTCAGACTCACCACTTCAGGGATGTTTTACAGAGTGAGGTCATGTGGAAACAGTTGAACAGGCTGAGGAGGGCTAAGTCGATGAGTCCAGGCAGCGCCCAATGGCAGAAGGACCCAAGAGAACAAACAAATGAGCATGCGGGAGCCGTGACCTGAGGGCATGGCCCATGTCACAGAGCAAGAGTCATTACCTGAGGGGCGTGGACTATGCCACAGAGCAACAGCCATGACCTGAAAGGCATGGTTCATGCCACAGAGGGAGAGCCGTGACCTGAGGGGCGTGGTCCATGCCACGGACCAAGAAGAGGAGGCTTGGGAATACCTGATTCCCACACCTCAGCACATAATATGCATTAGTTCTGAATGCCACTTGGTTTTTATTTTTATTTTTTGAGTTGGAGTGTCAGTCACTCTGTTACCCAGGCTGAAGTGCAGTGGCACAATCACAGTTCACTGCAGCCTCGACCTCCTGGGCTTGAGTAGCTGGGACTACAGGCATGTGCCACCACGCCAAAGCAATTTTTAAATTTTTTTAGAGATGAGGTCTTGCTATGTTGCCCAGGCTGGTCTTGAACTCCTGAGCTCAAACAATTCTCCTGTCTCAGCTTCCTAAACTGCTGGGATTACAGGAGTAGCCACTGTGCCCAGCCAAGAGTCTGAACTTTTAATAAGAAAATGCATGTGTGAGCACCATTCTAAAGAATTTAAGACCACACATTTTCTGTGTTCAATAAGGTGACATTCATCATACTCTGAAAATTAAAATAAAGTATAGCAAATGTGTCCTAAATACTTAAGATATTCAGTACATTCAAGCAGATCCTGATTTTTTTAAAAAATGGTTTCTTACACCGCGTACATAACCTAAAAGACAAAGAAATGTATTTGAGGGCTGGGCACAGTGGCTCACGCCTGCCATCCCACTATTTTGGGAGGCTGAGCCAAGAGGATTGCCTGAGCCCAGGGGTCAAGACCAGCCTGGGCAACTTGGGAAGACCTCGTTCTACAATAAACCAAAAAATTAGCTGGGTGTGGTGATGTGTGCCTGTAGTTCCAGCTACTTGGAAGGCTGAGGTGGAAGGATCGCCTGAGCGCAGCAGGTCAAGGCTGCGGTGGCCGTGAGCATGCCACTGCACTCCAGCCTGAGTGACAGAGAGAGACTCTGACTCAAAAAATAATGTATTTTAGGAATAAGGCCATAACTTCACATTGCCTTTCTAAAAGAACTTCAAAAAGCAACTGGGTGAACAGGAAAACTCCACACATCCTGCCCAGACACGATCTTCCCCAAAGACAACTTCAATGAACAAAACAAAGACGATGTGGCATGGACATGGTATGGATGTAGTGTGGATGAGACACGGGCATGGTGTGGACACGGCAGGGATGAGGCAAGGGTGTGGTGTGGACTAGGAATAGCTGGATGAGGTGTGGACAAGGCATGGACAAGTATGGATGTGGTGTAGACATGGCATGGATGTGGAGTGGATGTGGCATGGATGTGCCATGGATGTGGCATGGATGTGGTATGGATGTGGCATGGATGTGGCGTGAATGAGGCATGAATGTGGTGTGGTCAAGGCATGGATGTCGCCTGGACACGGCATGGATGTAGCATGGATGAGACATGGACATGGTGTGAATGAAGCATGAATGTGGTGTGGATGTGGTGTGAATAAGCCGTGGATGAGGCATGAATGTGGCGTGGACGTGGCGTCTATGAGGCATGGACATGGCATAAATGAGGCATAATGTGTGTGGACGTGGCATAGATATGTGGATGTGGCATGGATGAGGCATGAATGGGGCATGGACATGATGTGAACGAGGCATAATGTGGTGTGGATGTGTGGATGTGGCATGGATGAGGCAAGAATGTGGCATAGGCGTGGCACAGACATGGCATGGATGAGGCATGAATGTGGCATGAATACGGAATGGACGTGGTGTAAAGGAGGCATGAATGTGGCATGGATGAGGCATGGACATGGCATGAATGAGGCATAATGTGGTGTGGATATGTGGATGTGGCGCAGATGAGGCATGAATGAGGCATGAATGTGGCATGGACATGGTGTGAACAAGGCGTAATGTGGTGTGGATGTGTGGCTGTGGCATGGATGATGCAAGAATGTGGCATGGACGTGGTGTGAATGAGGCATGATGTGGCGTGGACATGGCGTGGACATGGCATGGATGAGGCATGGACGTGGCATAAATGAGGCATAATGTGGTGTGGTTGTGGCGTAGACATGGCATTAATGTGGCATGGATATGGCGTGGACAAGACGTGGATGAGGCATCAACATGGCATGAATGTGGTGTGGATGTGGCATGAATGAAGCATGGATGTGGCATGAATGAGGGGTGGGTATGGCATGGATATGGTGTGGATGTGGCATGGACAAGGCATAGCCAGCACAGAACGGGTACTGTCTGCCACCCTTTGCTGCAAGTGTCAACCCACCACACGGTCGCCCGTCATCACTCCTTTCACCTGACCCCTCCAGTGCATCCCTGCCTTCAGGGTTTTTGTGCTGGTCTCCTGACATTCCTCCCCCTTCTCCTTATAACTGTTCTCAGGCAAAAAGAGCACTGTGATCCTGACCCTCAAGCCCTGGAAAACGGTCCCAAGCCCTGGAGTTCAAACCAACCCTGTACAGACAGCTCATAACAAGGTGTCCAACCCACAGGAAATAGGGTGAGGCAGATTCTAAGCCACAAGGATACAGTTTCACACCCGTCAGATAGTCAGATCACAGAGCCTCAAGTCCAACAGTATCCAGTGTCGCCAACATGTGGAGCAACTGGAACCCCCAAACGCTGACAACTGGAAGGCAAATGCAGACAGCTGCTTTCGAGAGCAACTGGCAACTTACTGAAGTGAAAGACATCCAGTGCTTCTGACCAACAATCCCCTTCCAGGTTTACACCACAGAAAAACGTTAAATGTAGTTGGTGCACGGGAGACAAGTTCACGACTGTTCATGCCACCAAAACAACACACAGAAAAAACCAAGACCCTAACTGCTCATAACAATGACATGACTACACATATTGGACCATGTTTATTTATTTCTTACCAAAAATATTATGTAACAGTTCAAATAAACTAGAATTAGATGTGCCTTGATGGATAAATTGCAAATCACAACATAAAAAAATTAAAGTAAGACTGGGCACAGCGCCTCACACCTGTAATCTCAGTACTTCATGAGACCAAGGTGGGAGAATCGCTTGAGACCAGTCTGGGCCTTTGTCTCTACAAAAATATTAGCTGGGCATGGTGGTGCGTGCCTGTCATCCCAGCTACTCAGGAGTCTGAGGAGGGAGGATTGCCTGAGCCTAGCAGGTAAAGGCTGCAGTGAGCCGTGAACATGCCACTGCCCGCCAGCCTGGACAACAGAGTGAGACCCTGACTCAAAAAATAAAAAATGGGGAAAAAAAGCAAACTAAGAAAAATGTCTTCAGTGCGTTTGCATGAGGAAGCAATGCTGCATCAGGTCTATGGGGGCACTCAGAGCTGGTAAAACAGAAAACATGGGATAAGACCCAAATGCAGGGCACAGTCCCGGGGCTGGGAGGAGAGGCAATGACATGGCGGGCTTGCAGGAGGCCTTGACTGTAAGCAGAAAGTTCTATTTCTTCACCGGGTGGGGAGGCCGTGGTGGCCACTCGACTGTTGTACATTTCTTTTTTTTTTGAGTTGGAGTCTCTCACTCTGTCGCTCAGACTGGAGTGCAGTGGCACGCTCCCGGCCACCACAGCCTCACCCTGCTGGGCTCCGGCGATCCTTCCACCTCAGCCTTCCAAGTAGCCAGGACTACAGGTGTGTGCTACCACACCCGGCTAATTTTTGATTTATTATAGAGACGAGGTCTCGCCAAGTTGCCTGGGTGGGTCTCAAACCCGCAGGCTCAGGCAATCCACTCACCTCAGCCTCCCAAAGTGCTGGGATTACAGGCTGAGCCACCGAGCCCAGCCATGTTGTACATTTCTGTATGCCTAAACTCGCCACCACCCAGAGAAGCAGCCCAAGTCTGAGCTCATCTGAATCCGGAGGGCTCTGAAGGTAGCCTTGCCACTCAACAGACAGGAGAGAGGCTGGGCCCGAGAGTGCAAGGTAAAGCTCTAGGAACCAACGGGGTTTTTCTCCCCATGGTCTTCACACCTTCCATAGTCAGCTTCTCAGAACTGTGGTATAATTCCATGGGAGGACTCATGACACCCCCCAAATTCTAAGCCATAATCCCAGAACAAAGGCCAGGCACAGTGGCTCACACCTGTCATCCCAGCACTTTGGGAGGTCAATGTGGGAGGATTGCTTGAGCCCAGGAGCTGGAGACCAGCCTGGGCAACTTAGTGCAACCTCGTCTCTACCAAAAAAAAAAAAAAATCAAAAAAATTAGCTGGGCATCATGGTGTGTGCCTCTTGTCCCAGCTACCCAGGAGGCTGAGCCCAGTTTGAGACTACAATGAACTATGATCATGCCACTGTACTCCAGCCTGTACAACAGAGTGAGACCCTGACTCAAAAAATAAGAAGAGGAATCCCAGAACAGAAACATTCCCCAAAGACTCTGGTGTTGGGGTTGGTTGCTGATACAGTGTGTCTCAGCTAGGAACAGTGGCTCATGCCTGTCATCCCAGCACTTTGGGAGGTGGGGGCAAGAGGATTGCCTGAGCTCAGTGGTTCCAGACCAGCCTGAGCAACATGACAAGACCTTGTCTGTACAATAAATCAAAAAAAAAAAAATTAGCTGGGCATGGTGGTGCATCTGTGGTTTCAGCTACTTGGAAGGCTGAGGTAGAAGGATTGCCTGAGCCCAGCAAGTTTATCCTGCAGTGGTTGTGAGCGTGCCACTGTCCTCCTGCCTGGGCGACAGAGCGAGACTCTCACTCAAAAAACAAAGAGTATGTCTCAATGAAGTTTCGCTGGTTCATTTTTGGGTGCCCTTTTCTTTTAAAAGACCAGCAGGCCTTTAAACCTTTAGATGAGCATTTGGTTTCACCACAACTGAAGGCTTATTACAAGAAGCTGCGTTCAAATAATTAGACCAGAAAAGTTAACTGACGAAGACACCATCATGAATGGCTCCTGCTGGGGCTGGCCGTATGCGAAGGCTGAGATAAAACCTCCAAGGTAAAACCTCCAAGGGACACCTTTCTGATGACACCGTGGAATGTAACACCCTCCTAAACCTCAGCCAACTCGAACTCACTAGAACGACCAGGCTGGGGGGGAAATCAACACCTGAACCAGAGACGCATCTCTTAATTGCCGAGAGGGTCAGAATGGAAAATGACATTCAAGTCCAGAGTGCCCACACACTGACGTCCCCATCAGTGAAAAACACACAAACAGCTGGGTTTTGTTTTGTTTGTTTTTTTGAGTGGGAGTCTCACTCTGTGGCCCAGGCTAAAGGGCAGTGGCATACTCACGGCCACTGCAGTCTCGACCTGCTGAGCTCAGGCAATTCTTTTACCTCAGCCTTCCAAGTAGCTGGAACTACAGGTGCATGCTACCAAGCATGGCTAATTTTTTGATTTATTGTAGAGACAAGGTCTTACCAAATTGCCTAGGCTGGTCTTGAACCCCTGGGCTCAGGCAATCCTCTTGTCTCCACTTCCCAAAGTGCTGGGATGACAGGCATGAGCCACCACACTGAGATGAACATATTTTTTAATACATAAAATTATTTCAACCATTATCAAAGTATCTGCCTCTGGTAAGTAGTTGATTTATCAAAATAAAACTACCTTTAAAAAAACCCCTAGTTTTGTTTCAAAATTTTACTAAGCTGACTTTCCCTTCACTTCAGGGTAGCTTCATTTATTTAAAAGAACTCATGGTGGCTCACGCTTGTAATCCCAGTACTCTGGGAGGCCAAGGCAGAAGAACTGCTTGAGACCAGGAGTTTGAGACCAGCCTGGGCAATATAGCAAGATTTCATCTCTACAAAAGATGAAAAAAATCAGCTGAGTATGGTGGTATGTGCCTATTGTCTCAACTACTCAGGAGGTTGAGCCAGGAGGACTGCTTGAGCCCAGGAGGTCAAGGCTGCACTGAGGTGTGATCATACCCTTGCCCTCCAGTCTGGGCAACAGGTGAGACACTGTCTCAAATAACAAACACAAAAATACATATAAGAACTTAAATGTGGCACTCAAACCCAGTCAACTATTATCCTGGCGTTGTTCTACAAATGCTAAGATGCTAATATATGGAAAGTTCAACGGGTTTTTTTTTTTTTTTTTTTTGAGTTGGAGTCTCACTCTGTCACCCAGATTGTAGTGCAGTGACCGCTCCCGGCCACCACAGCCTCGACCTGCTGGGCTCCGGCGATCCTTCCGCCTCAGCCTTCCAAGTAGCTGGAACTACAGGTGCATGCTATCACGCCCGGCTAATTTTTTTTAAATTTATTGTAGAGATGAGGTCTCACCAAGTTGCCCAGGCGGGTCTCGAACCCACGGGCTCAGGCAATCCACTCACCTCAGCCTCCCAAAGCGCTGGGATTACAGGCTGAGCCACCGAGCCCGGCTAGTTCAACGGGTTTTAAGCAAGGCCGTTAGGTAATCAACCGTTTGCTAACCAATTAAGAGATGATTTTTATCAAGACTTTAAGAGTTATTACTGAGAAGCTTTTCAGAATACAAAAAAATCATCTTATTAGATGAGAAAAACGACGGTTCCCACCACTAGACCCACGCTTACTGGAAACACCCAGCAATGCAGATTCTGGTGTCCACCCCCATGGACTATGATCATGTCCTCATGTAAAACAAAACCCACAGCCAGGCGCGGCGGCTCACACCTGTAATCCCAGCACTTTGGGAGGCAAGGTGGGAGGATCTCTTGAGCCCAGGAGTTTGAGATCAACCTGGGCAATATCATAAGACCTTGTCTCTACAGAAAAGTAAAAAATTTAACCTTGGAAGGCTGAGGTGGGAGAATTGCTTGAGCCCAAGAGGTGGAGGCTGCAGTGAGCCGTCATCATGCCACTGCACTGCAGCCTGGGAAACACAGTAAAACCCTGACTCAAAAAAAAATAATAAAATAAAATATGTGGAAATTTGAAACTGAATAATAAATAACATAAATAATAAAACTCATAAGTAGGAAGTGTATCAAATTTTGGTCAAACAAAGCTATATTTTTATTTATTTTATTTTATTTTTGAGTTGGAGTCTCACTCTGTCGCCCAGACTGGAGTGCAGTGGCACGCTCTGGCCACCACAGCCTCCACCCGCTGGGCTCCGGTGATCCTTCCACCTCAGCCTTCCAAATAGCTGGAACTACAGGCGCACGCTACCATGCCCGGCTAATTTTTTTTATTTATTGTAGAGATGAGGTCTCGCCAAGTTGCCCAGGCGGGTCTCAAACCCGCGGGTTCAGGCAATCCACTCACCTCAGCCTCCCAAAGATGCAGGATTACAGGCTGAGCCACCGAGCCCAGCTCAAACCTTTATTTTTAAAATATTCTCTTGTATGAATCAGTCTTTCCACTGTACTGCTTCTGGAATTTTTACTTATTTGTTTGTTTATGTTTGAGTCAGGGTCTCACTCTGTCTCAAATTCCTGGGCTCAGCGACCATTCAGCCTCAGCCTCCTGAATAGCTGGGACAGCAGGCGCGTACCACCACACCCAGCTAATTTTTTTTATGTTTTGTAGAGACGAGGTTTTGCTATATTGCCCAGGCTGCTCTAGAACTCCTGAGCTCAAGTGATCCTCCTGCCTCGGCCTCCCCAAGTGCTGGGATTACAGGTGTGAGCCACTTCTGGGATTTTGTTCATCCTTTGTCTGTACGGACACACACTGCATCAACATTGTTCATCCACCAATGTCATGCCCACAAGATACAGAGCAGCGGAGCTCCCTGAGGACAGGGCCTCACTTCACTCTCTTATTAAGCACCCGAGTACAGCATGTGCCAACGCCGACACAGAGGTCCCAGCAGGCCCCTGAGCAGGACAAGACATGTCATCTACCTGACACACGGCACTCCTCTGCAGTGCGACTTATAGCACTACTGGTCAATGAAGTGATACACACGTGATTGATACCAGTTTGCATCAGGACAAGTCACTGGTTTCCCCTAACAAAAGCTTCCTCGTTAGAAAATTGCTTCAGCTCTCCAAATAGAAAGCTCAAACAGAAAAAAAAAGACAAAAGTCTTCCATTTTCAGGGCCGTAAATATCACTGGAAATTAAATCCTTTGGTCTGGACACAAGTCAGAAGATTATCACCAGGGGACGCCTCCCAGTGCTTGGTGGCAGCAAGCGTGTTGTGAAAGTTCCAACACACCAGCCAAACAAGCTCTACCATCCCTGAAGCAGACACTGCGGTGCAGCCCAGCTGCCTGCCCCAAGCAAGTCGACCTAGAATTACCAAGGCGGGAGCTCACAAGGAAGAAAGACACAAAGGGGAACTGGCACTGAATTCCAGTGGAGAGCAAGGACTCGGTGCAGCAGGAGCAAGCGGATGAGGGACAACACTGTCCATGTGTCACGAGGAGTGTGTGGGGAAGTGATGTCTGATTCTCAGTCACATGAAGGACTTGCCACAAGTCCTGTCTCTGCTCTGTCGGAGGGAACAGACCGCTGGGTCTTACCCGGAAATATGGTATCTCTTTCCCAATATCCTTTCAGGACGCTCATCCGCCTGTCTAAAAGACACTAGGCGACCTGCTTTTTAAAAATGCCATCCGCCAGGTGCCATGGCTCATGCCTGTCATTCCAGCACTTGGGGAGGCCGTGGCAGAAGGACTGCTTGAGTCCAGGAGTTTGAGACCAGCCTGGGCAACATAGCAAGATCTCATCTCTACAACAAATCAAAAAATTAGCCAGGTCTGGTGGTACATGCCTGTAGTCCCAGCTATTAGGGAGGCTGAGGCAGAAGGATTGCCTGAGCACAGTAAGTCAAGGCTGTAGTAAGCCGTGATTGTGCCACTGCATTCCAGCCTGGGCAACAGAGTTAGACCCCAACTCAAAATAAATAAATACATAGATAATTGAGGCTAGGCGCAGTGGCTCATGCCTATAATCCCAGCACTTTGGAAGGCAGAGGTGAGAGGACTGCCTGAGCCCATGGGCTCAAGACCAGCCTGGGCAACTTGGCAAGACCTCATCTCTACAATAAATCAAAAAATTAGTTGGACGTGGTGGCACATGCCTATAGTTGCTGCTACTTGTAAGGCTGAGGTGGAAGGATCACCTGAGTCCAGCAGGTTGCACGCCACTGCACTCCAACCTGGGCAACAGAGTGAGACTCCAACTCAAAAGAAAAAAAAATAGACAAATGAAAATTAACAAATGGGCCAGACTCGGTGGCTCAGTCTGTAATCCCAGCACTTTGGGAGGCCGAGGTGAGTGGATTGCCTGAGCCTGTGGGTTCGAGACCCACCTGGGCAACTTGGCGAGACCTCATCTCCACAGCAAATCAAAAATTAGCTGGGCGTGGTAGCGCACGTCTGTATTTCCAGCTACTCGGATGGCTGAGGCGGAAGGATCGCCGGAGCCCAGCAGGTCGAGGCTGCGGTGGCTGGGAGCGGCCACTGCACTCCAGTCTGGGCGACCGAGTGAGACTCCCACTCAAAAAAAAGAAAAAAGAAAATTAACAAATGCACTCTGCACTTGTTCTTACCACACAAACCAGTTGGGATCAATTGGAGTCAGGAGAGGGAGGGTCAGGAAAAGATCAGCAGTTAGGAGACCCACTTCGAGACCTACCTGGAAGCAATTCATCACTCAGTGAAGAGTCTAGAGGGAGCCCAAGGAGTATGACAGGACAGGGCAGCAGAAACAGGACTGCGGTGTCCTCCTCCCAAGCCTTCTCCTCTGGGAAGTGAGCCCGGGAGGGGTGGGGGTGACCTGAGCAGCCTTTTAGGAGGGGCGGGGCCTTGGGAGGCGGCCACTCTGCCTGGTTTGCATAAAGGAACTGGGGTGCTATCTGGATCAGAGGTTGGTTCCACCAGGTTCCCACAGGCATCATCTCCATTGTCCCTTAAGCACCTGGATGGTGATGTAACAATGAGGAGGATGATGTTGACAGTGACCTTGCACACTGAGGATTCACATGTTTGGGCCCTGCTCCCCAGTAACTCCTTTAATACAACATCCCACAAGACAGGAGCCACGAGCAACGCCTGTTTATTATTATTTTTTTTTTGAGTCGAGGTCTTACTCTGTTGCCCAGGCAGAGTGCAGTGGAGTGACATGATCACATACATGATCACTGCAGGCTCAACCTCCTGGAATCAGATGATCCTCCCACCTCAGCCTCCTGAGTAGCTGAGACTACAGTTCTACATCACCACACCTGGTTAATTATTTTTATTTTTTTTTGTAGAGATGAGATCTCACTATATTGCCCAGGCTGGTCTCCAACTCCTGGGCTCAAGCGATCCTCCAGCCACGGCCTCCCAAAGTGCCGGGATTATTAGGCGTGAGCCACCGTGCCCTGCCAGCACCTCCTTTATATAGATAAGGACGCGGTGCCAGTGTGTGTCAGAACCAGCCCTGAACACAGGAAGTTGAACTGTAGACCCCAACCTTGCACTGCCACTCAGGGTGCAGTGGTCAAGTGGGAACGCCAAACCCCTTACTGGAGAATCACAGCATCCTCACTCTGCCTGCGGATGGTCCTGAGTCTGGAACCTTCTCAGGTCTCCACCCGAGGTGTCACTAACACAAGCAGGACAGAAGCACCCTCGGGGCTGAGGCCATGCCTGCCCATTCCGCAGGCCCAAGACACCCCAGCAAGTGTGAGAACAGCCAGCTACAGAGGAGACAGGCAGCCCAGGTTCAAGTAGCCCCAACAGGAAAAGCAAGAAGCCTGTCTACTGCAGAGAGAGGAAATGGGAAAATGAGACTCCAGGACTCATGAGACTCCAGGACCCACTCCTGAGTGGGCTTCCTGGGCTCCCCCACCCAGCAGCAAGCACTCCTGGAGACCTGGCCTTCACTGCTGGCAAGACCAGGGGCCTGGCCACTATGCTAAGAACCTGGAGGGGGTCTCAGTCCCACCCCTATGCTAACACCGAGGCTGACCTCCTTGGCCATGTGTCGACCTTGCCACAGAATGTGGGGCAGATGTCAAAAGCCTCTGCGGGGGAAGGGCTGCCCAGCACTTCACCCAGGCTTCTCCTGCAGCCTCCTTCCAGGGAGGCTGTCCTTGCTGACACTAAGAAAGCAAGCACGTGCTGCAGCGGGGGCTGGGGAGGGGAGTCTCCAGAACGAAGGCTGAACTGGCCCGCACCCTGCACGGGGCAGCCAGGCCTCACACAGCAGAATGGCCAGGCTCTGACTCTGGGGGCGTCGGCAGGTCACTCTGGGGCCCATGGGCCGAGGCTGTTCCTAGGGAAACGGCAACTGAAAAGCAACAGGGAAACCCAGGTGATGTGACCGCGGGCCCAGATGTCCCTGCCGCGTCCGCGCCCACCGGCCCGGGCTGGGTGCACAGCAGGGAGACCCCAGGTTCCATCAGCCGCCACCCCCGGGGCCCCACCCTCGGGGCCTGCCAATGGTACTGCCATGGAGCCTTGCCCTTCTTCCAGAGATGGAGAAACTGAGGCACGCAAAACAAATCGCCGTGCTCTCCCAAGCCGGGCTAAAGTTCACTCCTCTGGGCACAATTCTGCACTTTTTTACAGCCGCGCGGCATCCCGGGTGGCTCCGACCCACCGGCTGCTGCCGCCAAGTGAATCCACGCACAATCCGGGGGCCGAACTCAAAACGGGGTGCGGACGGACGGGGGCCCGGCGAGGCACTGTGCACCGCAGGGGGAGGCC
>NW_007246536.1:517888-525407 GCF_000164805.1 Carlito syrichta
GGGCGTCCTCCCGCGTGCCCAGCGGGCTTCCTGCTTCACTCCGGCGGGCTGGAGCACCGGACCAGGCCCTCGTCCGCGCGCGCCGCCCTACCCTCCTCAGCCAACCCTGCGAGGAAACCCACGGCCCCCCTCCCCGGTCTCAGCCCCAGCAGCCCCGGGTTCTATTCAGTGGCGCGTGGAGAGGCGGGGGGAGGGGTGACGTCGTCCCACGTCTTGTCTCCCCCCCGGGGTTCCAGCAGATGGCACCGGCGGGGACTCCAGAAGTAAAGTGGGGCCAGGGCCTGGAAGTGTTTCAGACGCCTCTTAGCCACCCCTTGCCCCCAACCTGGGCGCTGAGAAGCGGGAACCTGCCCCGCCAGCTGGGTGTGACATCACAGATCAAGTGTGACATCGTTGCTCGAGTGTGATGTCGTGGGCCAGGTGTGATATCACTGGCTGGACAGGTCAGGTGTGACATAGGACTGGGTGTGACATCAGCAGGTGGAAAGAGGAAGCCTGGGGTCTGGACAAGGATTAAGGACTGTTCAAGAAGGGAAAAGGAGAATACAGCTCTTCCTCATCTCTAAGGAAAACACTGTGGTCTCGGCCACCCACCCTTGGGTTCTGAGATGGGCCTGGGGGTTGTGCAGGGTCCCCATGAAAGGCCCCAGCAGAGGTTCAGAGCCTGCCTGTGAGTGCATCCGTCGGCACTCGGCACTCACTAGTCAGCACTCGGCACTAACCACTCCACATTCAGCACTCAGCACCCAGCAGTCAGCACTCAGCACTAACCACTTGGCACTCAGCAACTTGGTGCTCAGCATTCAGCACTCACCACTAACCACTCAGCACTAACCACTTGGCACTTGGCACTCAGCATTCACCATTAACCACTCAGCACTCGGCACTCAGCACTAACCACTCGGTATTAAGCACTTGGTACTCACCAGTCAGTACTCAGCACTCAGCACTAACCACTCGGCACTCAGCACTCACCACTACCACTTGGCACTCAGCACTCATGACTCAGAGAAGCCCGGGAGAGCTGAAGAGGTCCCTTTCCTAACACCTAAGACCGTTTTACAGGCGAGGTTGCACTGGGTGCCTTCCATGCAGAAGCTGAGTGAGTGAGACGGGTGATAAATTCTTAGGCCAGTATTTAATGGCAAATTGAATTAACGGAGAGATGAATGTAATTGAAGATAGCTCTTATCCAGCAAAGGTAGAGACTGGCAAGCCTGTGACCACTCACACCCCAGCCAGGCCAGGAGCAGAAGACAGTTGCAGCAGAGAGCTCGGGAGTCTTGGGGGTTGTGTCCACACGGTATTTCAGTGGAGGAAATAAATAACCCTGCGTGTGTTGAGGTCACGCTGCCAGAGCTTCTCTCCCAGCACATCCTAAGGGGGATGGCAATGGCTGACTGAGCTCCGACTCCGCCCCTCAAGACCCTTTCGCAGGCATGGCCTCCTTCAGTTGCCACCATCACCAGAGGCGGCAGGTGCTAGTGTCATCTCCATTTGCAGGTCGACTGGTAACATCAGCTCAGAGGATCAAGTATCCCCACCAGCCCCCTCCTGTCCCCAGGTGTTACAGATGAAGCTGCTATGCTTACCTGGGCTGGGCAAAACACCTCAACTCTGACTCGTCCTGGCACCAAGGGCCAGAAAACTTCACTATTCGAGAAAAGTCACAAAACAAGTGCAGGACAACATCGAGGCTAAAATGCTGGCCTAGGTGGGCGCGATGGCTCACACCTGTATTCCCAGCACTTTGGGAGGCGGATGTGAGAGGATTACCTGAGCCCATGGGTTTGAGACCAGTCTGGGCAATTAGGCGAGAGCTTGTCTCCACATAAATAAAAAAATTAGCCAGGCATGATGGTGCATGTCTGTAGTTCCAGCTACTTGGAAGGCTAAGGTGGAAGGATCCCCTGAGTCCAGCAAGTCAAGGCTGCGGTGGCTATGAGAGTGCTATTGCACTCCAACCTGGGCAAAACAGTGAGACTTCAACTCAAAAAAACCAAAACATACTTGGAAGGCTAAGGCAGAAGAATTGCCTGAGCCCAGCAGGTCGAGGCTGCAGTGGCTGGGAGCATGCCACTGCCCTCCAGCCTGAGTGACAGAGTAAGACTCCAACTCAAAAACAAACAAACAAAAAAACCCAAAGCAAAACACAACAAAAAATGCAGCCTCAGTCCTCAGGGTCACAGAAGCTCCACTTCAACAGCATGAATCCAAAACTTTAAATGATACGGAGACAATACCATGATAGAGTTCAGTATTCCTGCCAACACTGGCAGGTGGACTGCAAAGTCCACAAGATGGAAAACGCCATCGACATAATGAAAATCGAATGGCTTCTGACTGCTGAGCGCTCTATCAGCAAGGTGAGAGGATCATCCACGCGCCAGTAACAGCCATCAGCCTCCAGGGGAAGTGTTCAGTGTAGACAGACATCCAGACGGAAGCCAGGGCAGGGAGTTACACATACAACAAATCAATTGAACATGGCATAGCTTGTCAGACACATGAATGATTAAATGCACTTCACACTTCCACAAGGTTGGTATCTGCGAGTCTATGATGAAAATTCTGGGTTGAAAAAGAATAATAGTAACTTTTTTTTTGAGTTGGAGTCTCACTGTTTTGCTCAGGCTGGAGTGCAGTGCCACATTTAACAGCTACCGCAGCCGATCTATTGGGGCTCAGGCAATCCTTCTGCTTCAACCTTCCAAGTAGCTGGAACTACAGATGCATGCCACCATGCCTAACTAGTTTTTTTCTTGATTTATTGTAGAGACGAGGTCTCATCATGTTGCCCAGGCTGGTCTCAAACCCTTGAACTCAGGTAATCCTCTTGCCTCTGCCTCCCAAAGTGCTGGGATGACAGGCGTGGGCCACTGTGCCCGGCGGCTTAACTTCACTTAGTGAGGAAACATCATCTAGAGGTGTGAAGATGGAGAAGACAGAGACCATGGATGAGAACTTTAAGGAAGCGTGTTCCCCATTTAGAACCCAGCTGGTCTGAAGGTGTAGAAAGTTAGAATGGGGAAAGGTGGGCACGTGGAAGGAGGGCAAGGAGGCTGGCACCAAGCAGCCTTGTTGTACTTGAGGGAGGCAGTCACCCGGGGGTGGCAAGTGTCTTGCTGCAGGAAGTGTAGGCCATGTCCCAGTGGCAGTTTAGCCCCTGAGAGGCTGTTGGAAGTTGTGGGGCAAATGCAGGACATATGCCCACGCCTCCTCCACTGCAGACAACTGTTCCCTAAACAATCTGGTGGGTAGCCGCTGGCCAAGGCCTCTGCGCCCAGTCAAGACACCCTTGGGGCTGCGCCCACCCACCTACTCAGGGCGGTCACCAAGAGGGTGAGCATCCCTGGTCCTGCCTCTCTGCACATGATGCACTGCAGTGTCCTGCTACTTTTCCCATGTTGGGAGCACATCATCTCTCCCACGTCTGTTGAGGTGCAGACAGTTTTTACCGATTGGTTGCCATCATTCCCTCCTGTAAGTGTCAATAAACCCATGTCCTCGTGACCCATCCCCTGCGTGGTTTCCTTGGAATAGGTCAACATGACTGTGGGGGCTCCCATGACACAGAAGCACAGACTCTTGGTTCCCACCCCAGACCCCATGAATCCGACTCTGTATGAAGCGTGGGCTGCGCTTGTGGGAGAAGTCTCTGCTTCTGCCTGCCCTCCATCCATTCTCCTTGGTCACAGCTCCTGGGCACCACTTAGCAGAGTAGTCCCTCTCCTTCCCAGATCCCAGGATTCAGGTGTGACTAACCCAGCTCCCCCCACCCCACCAAACCAGGAAGGCACATGATCTGGGCCTGGCCAGTGAGAGCACTGTAGACCTAGCCACCATGATTGGCTCAGCAATGAGTGCGTGAGAGGAGCTGAGCCAATGAGAGTCGGCCCTGGGACCTTGGGGAAAGACATGATCCCTTTCCCACCTTGCTGAGCTCTGGGAGGGAAAGCGCAGCTGCCATCCTGCCACTGCCGGGAATGAATCCCACGCAGGAAACTGGAGCTGAGGAGCAAAAGAGACCCAGATGGCATGATTCATCCTCTTGTGGTCTGACCTAAATCCTAGGCTTTAGGGACTCTAGCAAGGAGAATACTGTTACACCAGTATCTCCCTGTCCCTAATTCATTAGGCTCATTCTGGATTCTTTTTGTTTCCTATTGAGTCGGCGTCTCCCTCTGTTGCCCAGGCTGGAGCATAGTGGCACAATCACAGCTCACAGCAGCCTCCACCTCCTGGGCTCAGGTGATCCTCCCACCTCAGCCTCCCAAGTAGCTGGGATTACAGGCACATGCCACCACGCCCAGGTAATTTTTTGGTTTATTGTAGAGATGAGGTCTGGTCAAGTTGCTCAGGCTGGTCTCAAACCCCTGGACTCAGGCCATCCGCTCACCTCAGCCTCCCTAAGTGCTGTGGTTACAGGTGTGAGCCACTGCACCCAGCCATAGCTCATTTTATATGCAAATACTTGTGAATGTTGGCTGTGTGGTGGGGAAAAAATACTTTGCTGCCTGTGGTTTGAGTTTGATGAGCAAAGTGCTACCTGTGGATTATATGTCAGTTCTGTGCAGAACTTCATGGACAGCCCTTTCCCTTCATCTTCGTGTATCCAATACACATATATTAAATCACGCTCTACGCCGAACACCATGTGTGTCACTCGTGACTCTGGGACAAGAGAAGGCAGGACCAGCGCTCACAGGACTTGGTTCCCAGCGCAGCAGTCACAGGCGTTGTTTATGGGTGGCCCCACTGCTTTTTATGTGCTGTTACTATAAAATAGGGATAAGAAACTAGGAGTGAGCATTGAATTAGAACTCCCACAACAGAAACTATATCTAAAGTCATGAGCTTATTTATGGATGGTGAAGATTCTCAAAATTAGCCAGGTATGGTGGTATGTCTCTATAATCCCAGCTTCTCAGGAGACCGAGGCAGGAGAATCACTTGAGGTCAGAAGTTCGAGTCCAGCCTGGCCAACATAGCAAGACCCTGTTTCTGTTAGAGAGAGAGAGACAGAGAGAGAGAGAGAGAGAGAGAGAGAGAGAGAGAGAGAGAGAGAAGTCCCGAAGTCTTTGAAATAACAGGCACATTTTCTTTCTCTTTTTTTTTGAGTCGGAGTCTCACTCTGTCACCTAAGTTGGAGTGCAGTGGGATGCTCATGCCACCACAACCTCAACCTGCTGGGCTCAGATGATCATTACCCCCCAGTCTTCCAAGTAACTGAAATCACAGGTGCGTGCCACCATACCCGCCTAATTTTTTTTTTTTAATTTATTGTGGAGACAAGGTCTAACCAAGTTGCTCAGGCTGGTCTCGAACCCTGGGCTCAGGCAATCCTCTTGACTCGGCCTCTCAAAATGTTGGGATGACAGGCATGAGCCACCATGCCCAGCCGGCATATTTTGAAAAGCCAATTGAAATGCCACTGGAGGATGTTTAAGCTTGTTCAGAACATGATTAGATTTTTATTTGATAGCACGTTTTGATTAAGTGACAACCAATTGCTCTAGCTGGTTACACTGGGAAAGAGGGTTAAAAGACAGCAAAGTTGCTCTTGGTGAGGCCAGGTGGCCGTCTGTCATGAGAGGATCCTGGAGTTGTGGGTGGCCTGGACTTAGTGCAGTGGCCTTAGAAGGACAAACACGGATGGATGGAAGGCTTGTTGTGGAAGGTAGGCAGCCGGCAGTGTAAGCGACCGGGTGAGGAACACAGAGGAGTCCCAGGTTTCTGACGACAGAGAAGGTAATGTCATTAAGAAAGCAACCAGGAAGGCCGATGGAGGAGGCTTGGGGGAGGCGGCTGGGAGGAGTGGGCTTGGTACATAACTGTTGACCAAGGCAGCTGGGAAACACCGAGTGGTTGTATCAGGTAAGACCTTGACTGCATGGGTCTGGATTCAGAAAAAAAGTCTGCACTGGAGAAATAAATCTCCAAGGCACTGATATGCAAAAGACAACAGAAGACACGCAATTATGGAGAAAATTGGAGAAAATTGTTCGGGGGCCAGCACAGAGCCAGGGGAGAGGGAGGGGAGGGGGAGCACAGGCGGTCAGGAGGAGCGCACTGTGCATGGCAAGTGGAGGCAATGAAGGCCAAGAAGGAGCAGCTAAAGTGGTGGGAAAAAAAGCCAGGTGAACACGTACGTTGCAAGGGCCAGACTCTCAAGATGAAGGGAGCAGCCAAACATGTTCAGTACTGCTGGGAGATCAAGGAAGATAAATAATATTAACAGGCCAAGTGTGGTGGCTCAGGCCAGTCATCCCAGCACTCTGGGAGGCTGAGGCAGGAGGATCCTATGAGCCCAGGAATTTGAGACCAGCCTAGGAAACATAGCGAGACTTCGCTACAAAAATAACAAAAATTATCTGGGTGTGGTGGCGTGCCTGTAGTTCCAGCTACTTGGGAGGCCGAGGCAGGAGGATCGCCGGATCCCAGCAGGTGGAGGCTGCGGTGGCCATGAGCGTGCCACTGTACTCCAGCCTGGGCGACAGAGTGAGACTCCGACTCAAAAAAAGAAAATTTCAGTTCTTGTGTTGCGCTAGACACATTTCCAGCACTCAGTAACCACAATGGCTACCACACTGGAGAGCATTTTTGGATACAGAGCGTTTCCATCATTGCTTGGTTCCAAATCCATCATTTACTAGCTGCTCTGTGGCTCTGGGCTCAGACAGTCCTCCCGCACACGGGGCGCGCCCAGCCTTGGAGCATGTGGGGCGTCCGGAGCAGCACCCCGGAAGGCTGGTCGGCAGAGGCCAGCCCCGCCCCCGCCAGAGCCAGGCCCGCGCGGAACGGGAAGCGGCACCGGATGGGCAACCTGCCAACGCCCGGAGATTTTGCCGAGTAGACAACCGCCCGGAGCTTCTCCCCGCCCTGTCCCGGACCAGAGTCATCCCGGGATTGGCTGCTGAGGTTCTCCCCGCCCTCCGCCCAGACTCCTTCCGGGATTGGCCACCCGCCAGCGGTTCTCCCCGCCCCGTCCTGGCCCGGTTTATTTCGGGATTGGCTGCTGAGGTTCTCCCCGTCCCGCCCCCGCCCCAGAGTCATTTCGGAATTGGCTGCCCGCCCTGAGGCTCTCCCCGCCCCGCCCCCCACCCAAATCTTTCCGGTATTAGCCACCCGCCAGAGGTTCTCCCCGCCCCGTCCTAGCCCAGACATTTTGGGATTGGTTGCTGAGGTTCTCCCCGCCCCACCTCCACGCCCAGAGTCTTTCCGGGATTGGCTGACCGCTCACGACTCTCCTCCTAGCCTCGCCCCCGCCCCCGAGTCTTCCCGGGGACTGGCTGCCCGCCCCGCGCCCCTCCCCCCGCCTCGACCTGGTCTGCGCGCCGCGTGGGCTGCCGGCCTCTTTGTCCCAGGCGTTGGCTGTGAGTGCGTCCTGCTCTTGGTCTTGCGCGGGGAGGGCGTCCGGCCGCACCGGGCCTGGGTGGAGGCTGGGCTCGACCGCGTCCCCCCCAGCTTTGCCCGCCCCGAGCTCCGCTGCTCCCGGCGGCCAGGACGGAGGGGTAGA
>NW_007246537.1:0-993 GCF_000164805.1 Carlito syrichta
TGGTCTGCGCCTTGTCTTCCTGAGGCTTGCCATTTGGCTTGCCATTCTTGATTTTTCCGTCCTTTGCGGCCAGAATATGATATGACGGTCCCACCTGTGCCTGTGGTGGAACAAAAGCCTTGGCCCATGGGGGAGGGTTATGAATAACATCCTGCCACACCAGGATATAGGGTACCTGGTCCGGATGGCCACATTTCTCCCAGAGAATAACATCTTTAACCTGAAAAACAATATGTGGTGAAAATGTGCCTTCCGGTGGCCAACCTACGCCAAAGGCCAGCCACTCTGTCTTGCAGAGTTCCCAGAGCTGTCTTTTTTGAATAATTACATTCAGATTGTCAGCCCTTTCTTTAACATCCGAGAAATGATCAGTCATGAGAGTTAGAGGAGAGGTTAGTTTCTGTCCCATGTTTTCTGTCAACAACAAAACACAGACAAAGACAGTAGACAATAGGACACTACTAACATAGAGATACATTTTTCTACGGCCGTAGAGACAAAGACAAAGCTGATCTGAAGGTAAGGCTGCACCTCTCAGTGCTGGGCTACCTTCAGATATGAGGACAGCGCTATCCTCCAAATGGGGGCCTGGTGGGTGCCCGAAAAATCAGGCATACCAAACGACCCCTGCTTCTGCCTGGCTCGCCAATGCGACCGGGAGCTGAACTAAACTTAGTCTGGGTCTGTGCCTCTCATGCCTGGACCCCCTCTGAGCCCACACTTTCCAGCGCTTAGGCTCCCTCTGAGATCGAGGGACATCTCCCAAGACCTCTGGCCGGGAGGGTCTTAGAGTGCGTCCACTCTACCTTATTTCGGTCTTATAAAATGGATATCGATATCCTACCAGAAGCGCACGTGCACTTACCCACTGGCTAAGACCCTTCAGGCTGGAGTCTAGGAGGTCTCTGAAAAAAATCTCGCTGGGGCCTCCAAATGTTGAACCCGGGACTCTAATGAGAGAGATAGAGACCACAAGAGCCAGCTCCGATGCAA
>NW_007246537.1:1188-48932 GCF_000164805.1 Carlito syrichta
GGAAAGCTTGTTTGCTTAACATTTACATAACATAACATGGTCATCATGGGACAACAAAAGCCAAACTTAACAAAGTTTTAAATATGAATGCTGCAAACACATACAGTGAATGTGGGGTAGAAATTCATATACTAATTCTGGGAATTTATAAAATATCACAAACGTCTTATAGCAAGGTGGTTTTTGTAAAGGTCTCTGATTCTCTCAAGTTTACATAGCCACTGCAGGTAAATTAACACTGGGATGAAAACCGGTGATAGAGAGCAGCTGGCGCCTCTGAGCCTGCTGCCACCTTGTAGGAATGTCTGAAAGGGGCTATCGCTTTATCATTTACATCCCATTGTAAAAGTAGAAGTTAACCTACTAATTTGGGGCTGGCAATGCTTAACCCAAGAGTTCTAAATATAAACACTGCTTACGCCATTATACAATTGATCATGACCCGGCACCTGACATATGCCTAATTCTACGGGGTCTGAGGTAGGATTTAAAGTACTAAGATTTCACTTGAGGTAGAATTTAAAGTACTAAGATTTCATAAAATACATGAGGTAGGAATACACAAAATATATAGTAAACATGAGGTGGGGATGTATGAAATATAGTGAACTAAACGCTACTTTTACAGCAAATAAGTTTCTTGGTTTCTTGGGTCTCTCAATAGCATGCTCTTAACCTAAATCTATTGTTGTCCTCTCAGTTCTAACAGTTGGTGTGTGTGTGAGCTTTAGAACTATCTACCTCTAAGATCATCTCTTCTGTGAATAGAAATCATTTTACCTCTTTTTTCCAATTTGCATGACATTTATTTATTTATTTGTTTACTGCCACCTTGCTCTGACTAGGACTTCCTGTACTGTGTTGAAGAGAAGTGGTCATAGTGTGGCAATCTTGCTTTGTTCCTTATTTTAGAAGAACATTTTTTCAGTCATTCATTATTGTGTGTGAAGTTGGTTGTGGGTTTTTTGTACAACAGTTTTATTCTGTTGAGATAGTTTCCTTCTATCTTCAGTTTGTTTAGTGTTTTTGTCATGAAAGGATGTTGGATTTTGTCAAAGGCTTTTTTGCATCAGTTTGAGTTTATCACTTGCCCTGTTCATTCTGTTAACGGGCTGTATACATTAAACAAATTTTGTATGTTGAACTGCACTTGCCTCTCAGGAATAAATGCAACTTGATCATGTACAATCCTTCAAATAGGCTGCTGAATTTTGATTGCTAGCATTGTATTGAGGATTTTTGCAATTATGTTTATAAATAACATTGATCTGTAGTTTTCTTGCTTGGTTGCGTCTTTGGCTTGATCTTAGGGCATTGCTAGTCTCATATAATGAGTTAGGGACTGTTCCTTTTTTAAGTTTTAGGAAGAGTTCGACAGAAATTGATGTTAGTTCTTTCAATGTTTGGTAGGATTCACGAGGTGAAACCATCAGGTTCATGGCTGTCCTTTGTTAGGAAATTTTTTGATTAGTGATCCAATCTTTTTACTAGTTATAGGTTTATTTATATTTTTGGTTTCTTTATAATTTATAGTCTCAGGTTTTTGTGTTTCTAGAAATGTGTTTATTTTCTCTAGGTTATCCAACCATTTTTGTTCACAGAACTCCCTTGTAATCAGTTTTATTTCCATAAATTGGTATCAGTGTTTCTACTTTTATTTCTGACTTTAGAAAATTAGTATTTTTTTACTCAGTTCTTATAACTATTTCTCTATTGCTTTCTATTCTATATTTCATTTATCTCTGCTCTATTTTTTTCTTTTTAATTTACATCCTTCTGCTAACTTCAGATTTGGCTTGTTTTCCCTTTTCTTCCCTAACCCATTTTCTGTTTAGAAAAAAAGTTCAGCTTGCTGCTATGTTCATTTAATTTTACATAAATATACTCTTTGAGGCTGAAGCAAATCTGACTAGTTTTCAATGTGAAATAAAATATAAAAACTGTTCTTGCAGTTATTTGTAGACAGAAACTTGTCTCATCCTACTGAGAATTACATACAAACACAAAAATAATAAGAAAGAGATTGACTGTATTTTGTAAATGGAAATACCATTACCAAAAACAGATTGCTGTAAATAGAATGATGTCATTTGTTTCCAAAGACTATCACTAGACTAGAATTATGCAAAAATAATAAAATTTCATTACACAATTTAGGGGTAAGGTAAGCACTATATTCTGCAAGTTATCTTGGGTTAGCACAGTGGCTGCAAGCACCACCAGTGAGTATTCTCAGAGCAAACAGGAAAAGGGTTAAATTTTAAACTTAGGTTGTTGTTTTGAGATTTTCCTTGTTGTTGCTATTTTAACGTGTTAATACCTATACATTTTCCCCTTAGTATTGCTGTGTAAAAATCCCATATGTTTTGTTATGTTGTGTTTGAACCTTTTTTTTGAGTTGGAGTCTCACTCTGTCGCCCAGACTGGAGTGCAGTGGCCACTCCCAGCCACTGCAGCCTTGACCTGCTGGGCTCCGGCGATCCTTCCACCTCAGCCTTCTGAGTAGCTGGAACTACAGGCGCCCGCTACCACGCCCGGCTGATTTTTTGATTTATTGTGGAGATGAGGTCTTACCTGCCCAGGTGGGTCTCAAACCCACGGGCTCAGGCAATCCACTCACCTCAGCCTCCCAAAGGCGCGGGATTACAGGCTGAGCCACCGAGCTCGGTTGTGTTTGAACTTTTTAATCTCTAATTATTTTATAATTTCCCTTGTAAATTGTAATTGGTTGTTTAAGAATGTATTGCTTAATTTCTACAAATTTTTCTGTTTTAGCTTCATTACTGATTTCTAACTGTATCTTGTTATGGTTGGAGGCGATACTTTTTATGATGTCTATCTTTAAAAGTTACTGAGATTTAATTTGTGGCCTATAATATAGAGAGGAATGTTCCATCTGTACTTGAGGAGATTATGCATTCTGTGGCTGTTGGTCAGAGTGTTCTGTCCATGTCTGTTAGATCTGATTGTTTTGTTGTGTTGATGAAGTCCTCTATATCTTTATTGACCTTCTGTCTGGTTGTTCTGTTTATTATTGAAAGTGGAGTATTGAAATTTTCAACTATTATTATAGAGCTATCTATTTCTCCCTTCAATTTTATCAATTTTTGATTCATGTATTTTGAAGGTGCATTATAAGGTATGTAAATGTTTATCATTATATTTTCTTGTGCTAAAACTTTGATTAATGTAAAACACTTCTCTTTGCCTCTTGTAACATGTTTTGACTTTGAAGTCTATTTTGTCTGATATTAGTATACAGACACCCCTGTTTTCTTTTATGTTACTATTTGTATTAAATATGTATTTCCAGTTTTTCACTTGATACCTATTTATGTCTTTGGATCTAAATTGAATCTCTTGCATATAGCACATAATTAGATCATATATTTTATCTATCTGTCAGTCTCTGTCTTTTGCAACTGATTTACATTTAAAGTAATTACTAATAAGGTAGGACTTAAGTCAGTAATTTTAATTTCTAGTTTCTGTATGCCCTATAACTTACCTGTCCCTTATCTCCTATATTACTATCTTCTTTTATGTGTAGTTGAGGTTTTGGGGGGTAATTGTTGGGAGCCGGCCACAGAGGCCCACCGAGCGTTAGGGATCAGGAAGGGCCATTGACCCTGAGACCACTAGGATGTGTTTGGGAGCTATTGACCCCATTTCCTCCCCCTTTCTACTCAGCACTAACCAGATTAAGCTCCTGTGAGCTCAAAACATAAAAACTCTGAGATCGGGACGAGCACAAGCTAACTTTAGAAGCTCATTGCTCCCATTCTTCCACAAACTGCAGTTTTGGCTTTCACACAACTTATAATTCAAACTCGTGTCACATCTAAGAGCCTTAGTATTGGTCACAGGCTTCTGGGTCATGATCTTAGGATTTATTGAAGGTATAAATTGTAGAATATAGTTTTAGAAGACAGCCATTTTGTTGAAAGAATGTGGCTGGGTTACTTGCAGGTAGCCCACTGTGAACTTTGGACTGGGCCACATTCCAAACATTCTGGGATGGGCCACTTTCGTTTGTAAAGTGAATACTTAAGCTTCTATAGGATTGTTTAACTTGGCATAAATCAATCAGCTTAGGATGAAAAAGGTTTATAGAATATGTCAGTCATGGATTAGGTTATCCTTTGTAATGGGATTTTTAAGGTTATCATATGAAAAGAGTTTAAAGGCAATCATGGATTAAGTTTTCATGGATCAAGGTTTCTGGTGGACACCCCTCCCACATCTGACTTTGTGTATAAAAGACCCATTGTAATTCCCAATAACACACATCGCTTCTGCACTAGACTGGAGTCCAGTCTCTTTCTCTCTCTCTCTCTTTCTTTCTCTCTTCTTCCCCCCAATTGCCGATGCCATCTCCACCTTTGGGGTACCCTGAACCTGGCTGGAGTTGGACTCTGGCAGGTAATGAAACATTTAAATCTTTTTCTTTCCTTTTGTATATATTCTTCAGCTACTTGATTTTTGGTTTCAATTTTGGATTACATTTAACACTCAAAATATATAATATTTTAATTCAAATTTATAACAGCTGAGCTTCAGTAATATATAAAATCTTTGCTCCTTTAATAGCTCTGCTCCTACCTCTTTCAGTTGTTGAAATCACAAAATTACATTCTATACATTATATGTTTCAAAACCTCCATCAGTACTTTTTAAATACCTTAATCTCATAAATTATGTAGAAAACAAAAATGTGGAGTTAAAACCAGTTATAATAATACTAGCTTTTTAACCAGTAGTTTTTAAAAATGTGTCAGTCCCTTAAATCATGGAGAGAAGAAAAAGTGGAGTTATACACCATTGCTACTGTGATACTAGTTTTTATAATTGCCCTGGCGTAAACTTTTTCTAAGATCTTATTTCTTCATAAACCTTTCTTTACTGTCTAGTTTCCTTTCATTTCAACCTGAAGCTTCCCTTAGTATTGCTTATGGGACAGAAATGGGATAATAAAATTTTAAGCTTTTATTTAGCTGGAAATGGTTTCATTTCTCCTTACAACTAAAGGACAGTTTTGCTGAATATAGTGTTCTTAGTTGACAGAGGTTTTGTTTGCTTCTGTTTCTTTCAGAACTTTGCATATAGCTTTCCACTATCTTCTGGCATCCAAATTTATGGTGGTAACTATGTTTAAAATTTTATTGAAGATGGCTTGGTTATGATGAGTTGCTTTTCCCTCGCTTCTTTCAAAATTCAAAATTCTTTTTGACTTGGTGATTATGAAGTGTCTCCAAAGGGATCTTCGAGCTCTTCCTACTGAGAGTTGATTTAGATCCTTGGATGCTTACATTCATATTTTTCATCAAATGTGGGAAAATTTTGGCTTTTATTTCTTCAAATATTCTCTTTGTTCCTTTCTCTCTCTTCTTATTTTAGACTCTCACAATAAGTGTTGGTTCTCTGTTTGACATCCCACAGGTCTCATAGGGTATGTTTACTTTTCTTTATTTTTTTTCTGTTTTGTAGACTCAACAATTCCCATTGTCGTATCTTCAGGTTTGATGATTATTTTTTCTGCCTGCTCACATATATCTTTGAGCCTCTCTAGTTACTTTTTGATTTCAGCTATTGTAGTTTTCAGCTCTGGAATGTTTTTTAGATTTCCTGTCTATTTATTAATATTTTCATTTTGTTCATACTGTATTTTATGGACTTTTTCACATTATCTCTTAGCTTTCCAAGCATCTTCATTTTAAGGTATTTATGTGGTATATCTTCCAGCAGGTTTTTTTCAGGGACAATTTCTTTTGTTATCTATCTATCTATCTATTTATTTGTTTTTGAATGGGCTCTGCTTTTTTGTTACTTAATACACCTTTTTATTTTTCTGTTAAACCTGGACATTTTGATTTACTAATGTAGTAACTCTGGAAATCTTGTTCTCTTCCCTCAGGGTTTTTTTTTCTTTCTGTTTTGATTATTGTTTTTGTTTTGATTATTATTTGACATTGTCTAGGTGTCAAGGATCAGCCTGAAGTATAAACTTAAGGTCTTTTCAGGTCATTTTAGTGTTTGAACCTTTTCCTGGGCATGATGGTGACTTTCTATTTTTCCTTGTACGTGTGGTTGCTTTTAGCCCCAATCTTCTATATTAGACTTCAAAAAGGAAATAAAATTTAAAAAAGGAGAAAGAAAAGTTATGGGCTTTTTATGTCCTTGGAAGTCACTTAATCCAGAGACAAAGGGACTTGCCACAATGGAGGGAGAGGCAACAGCAATGGCCTTCCACCTCTGCATTTACAACAACCATCACTCAGAGCATAGATCCTTGACATTTGTAAAACCGGGTTCTAGAAGCCCTATACTGAGTTAGGAGCTAAAACTGTGGCGATTTCCAAAAGAACTAGAGATTGACCTTTCATATGACCCAACAATCCCCCTAATAAGAGTATACTCAGAATATTGACCAAAATTAATCACAGTTTACTGTCTAAGCCTTTCCTTGGAATTTGAAAGCCATCAATAGATTCAAGAGTTTCAAAAAAAAGTTACACAAACAGATTCTGTAAGTGAAATTGTTTTCTCCTTGGAAATACAGATTCCTGGTAGTTTTCATCCTGCAATCTTCCTAGGATGCCTTTTGAAAAAATGTATATATTCATTACCATATATAACCAATCCATCTTCTTTTTCCTTTGCTACAGAATGAAGTCATTTACATGTAGAATAGTTTTCAAATCTTGGTTCTCAAGGGTTTTACATTCAAATTATGCAGGTGAGTACTAAACACATAGATCTTCAGCAAATAAAATAGTGTATAAAATGTTCTGAACCTCTGCATCACAACAGAGAGTGTGTGCTTTGCAAGTTCAGAGAAGGCTGACTAGTGATACCTGGAGCCATCAGGGAAGTTGGGTGAACTGGGTATTAGAAGATGATTAAAGACTCAATGGTAGAAAAAAGAGAAAACAGAATCCACACTGAACAAAAATGTAAAGGGACAGATGATAATCATACAAAGTAGTCAGCTAATTGAAGATTCAGAATGAGTGTATTAGAAGAGAAGTCACATAAAGCAGGGAGGAATGGGCAGGATGCAATCGAATAGTCAAAATTCTTAAAACAGTGAGAAGAACTTGGAAGAGGAATTAAGAATCAGACTGTCATTGAAGATTTTGAAGGCCAAATAGCTATTTTTAGTTATGCCAGCAAATACTCCTGACAGGTACAATTGTTTTGAAAATCACCTTCTAAATAGAAAGATGGTGTGTGAGTGTGTGTGTGTGTTTGCTTGGGTGTACTATGTGTGATTCTTAGCATTCTATGATGATAAATGGAACAGAAGGAATTCGTTTACGATAAGCCTTTGCTTCATAAACCTTTGGCTTCTCAAACTTAACATTTTCTCCTGAAATCTATAAAAAAATGTTTCTTCCCTTTATAACAGTCATGCACAACTAACACAGAATTTGGAGCTGGAAGCATTTCAAGGGCAATTGATATAATAGCTTCTTTTGCCCTACTATGGTGACATTTTGGTAACATATAAAAATGTCAGAGTGTGACAAATCCAAACTCAAACCAAAATGGATGAAGAGTTTGAAATGCTTATTGAAGCCAATTTAAAATAGACTAAATTCAATGTCCTGGTGTTTTGTGTCATTCAGCATCAGATAAAGTTATGATTTATTCAGATTTCCTAATGAGTTATGAGATGTTTCAAATTTATAAGAAGAAATGAATGATGTTTTCATTTGCATTTTATATAAATTTGCAAAGGAATTTAAAAGAAAATATTAAAGATACTGCATCTTAATGCTTATTCGAGGTATTCAATATTCACACTAGCAGCACCTGAAATTACTATTTTGTGACTTCAGTCATAATAGTGTGTGTGTGTGTGTGTGTGTGCGTGCATGCGTGTGTGCAAACAAATGTATAAACCTATAAGAACAAGTAGCTTTCTGAAGAGCAAAGAACAAACAATTTCTCATATATGCTGAGGCCTCACTATCTACCTCATCTTATGGTAAAGGTTTTTTTTTTTAAATCTCATTTTATATTGACCATAATCAGAAGTGGTAGCTTTTGTTTGTTTGTTTTTTAATTGTTCCTATTCCACACATGGTGAGATTGTGGTGTAAAAATTTCTGGCAATACCGGAAATCGAATTATGACCTCAAAACTCATGTGCTTAGTCACGAAGCCATACAGCCTCCCACATTGTGGCAGTGCGATTCACCTGTGTTTGAGAATCAATATAATACTAACATTATATCTCAAGAACAAAATTGACATAAACTGTAATATAACTGTACTTTGTAGAAAGTCTCTTTAGTTCTTTTATTTTAATAAACATGTGTATTAATTTTTAATTACATAATGAATATACAAATGTATTCTTTTATTAAAAATTAAAACATTACAGATTAGACAAATTTTTCCTATTACCACAACCCCCATGCTCACTCTTTTCTGTCTTCCTTCTCTCTACCTGAAATGTTCTTGGCATTAGCTCAGTGTTGATCTTCCCTATCTTTCATAGTATATTGGTATTCATATCATACACACATACACATGAAAATCACACACACAGATGTACACATAAGCAATATATAGTATTTAATTATGTAGACTACATGTCATTTTTCACATGCTACTTTTATTCAACCTATTCTTTGTTTCAACGTTTTAAAGTTCTACATAATTTCAGAATACAAAGATGCCCCTTTATCCAGTGATTACCTTCTTGAAAAACATTTGTATCTTTTTTTTTTGGTTTCAATGCAAATCCTCTTTCAGACTTCATTGTATGTAAGTATAAGTTCTTTTCTAAGTAAGATGCCTTAGAGAAGAATTATTGATATTTGTATTTTCTGTCTTGATAGCAATCTCAAATTGCCAGTCAATTTCCTGGTGTTCTGCTACCAATCTATTTCTCCATAGCAATTTATTTTTCCACTTCTATATCACATGGAATCCATATAGGAGTATCAATTTCCTGACAAACTCACTGAGATTTTATATTATAAAAAATTTTAATGTCTGCATTCTGATATGTGAAAAATGATATTGTTTAATCTGATTTCTCTGATTGCAGTAACTTAGAAAGCCTTACTCCACATAGTTTTATAGTTTTCATACATTTGTAATGTGCCTGTTTGTATTCAAATTGCCCACTTTTCTAGGCATTTGCTTGTTTTTTCTTTAATATTAGCGGTTCTTAATAACTAAACACTAACCTTTTGTCCAATATATAAGAACATACACACACATACACACACACACAGATACACATACACATACATATTGTTATAAGAGTGAGAAGTTAAGTAACTTTATTTTGCTTTTTGTTACCCTGATTTAACAATTTGGAGCATAAAATGAAAAATACTTTTTAAAGAAATCTCGTATGAAACCCAAACAAAAGAAACTTTGAATAAGATTACTTAATAGTGTTTCACTTAAAAAATGTTATCATCAAAGAAATTATACAACATACATTCTAAAAACATGGTGGGTATCTTTGACTTCAAATCAGAAGTTACAAGACAGCAATATATATTGACATGAGGGACCATTAGATCCTGATAATTTGCCGCTTTGAAAATAGGAATATTATTAAATTCTAGGAAGGGCTGCGTTGGAGTTGGTGTCACTGGGCTTGGGGTACCAGAGTGCAAGCTGAAGGTACTAGATGCCTGGACTCCCCAGGGCAAGAATCAAAGACAAACAGGAGGTCAGAGAGACACTGCAGAAGGAAGAATTCGATAGAAGAAAATGTGTGGTCAGGGCGATGCAGAAGGGAACACAACCTAACAAACCAATATGTCTATAGTTTAGCAAGAGGTAAACTGCTCCTTTTCCCCTTAGGCTCGTTCCTGACTGGTCCACAGTCTCTCTAAAGGCGACGTAGCCTTCATTGTCATTAATTATAAAGTAAGGGAATCAGAGTTTGTAGTGTGAAGGGAAAAAATCTAGAAATCTAGAAGCATCCTTCCTCCACTAACCCTGACCCAGCTGATCGTTTCCTCAATTCTGCTGACATGCCTGTTTCCCTAGTCTCCACTCAAACAAAGATGCTTATGGGTGGGAGTCTCGGGTTATTTTCCCTTAATGAACTACCTGCTTACCAATCCCTTTGTGTTTAGTGCAATAACTGTAGCAAATATTAATAAAGATTTTGCTTATGCAAATTAATACGTGGGTTCAGACTCTACTTATAGACATGGCCGAAGTACAAAACTTAGACATATTTTCCTTATAAGAGTTATTAAAAATGATGTAATTGGCAGCCGGGCTCAGTGGCTCAGCCTGTAATCCTGCGCCTTTGGGAGGCCGAGGTGAGTGGATTGCCTGAGCCCGTGGGTTCGAGACCTTCCTGGGCAACTTGGCGAGACCACATCTCTACAATAAGTCAAAAATTAGCCGGGCATGGTAGCGCACACCTGTAATTCCAGCCACTTGGAAGGCTGAGGCGGAAGGATCGCCGGAGCCCAGCAGGTGGAGGCTGGGGTGGCCGGAAGCGGCCACTGCACTCCAGTCTGGGCGGCAGAGTGAGACTCCGACTCAAAAAAAAATTGGTGTAATTGGCATAAACACAAATGTGAATTTGATGAAGAACCCATAAGAAGTATTAACTAAGGAGACAAAGGCCTACAAACGTGGAGCAAATAACAACGATGTAATACAAGGGCATACTTTTTTATTCAAGGTTGAATCTTCTCCTCTTACATTCTCAATATGGCTGGAGCTGAGTGACAAAATAACCTGGGAAATATATTACTACAATCCAAAGCCTACTTTTCCAAGTTTCTGCGTAATCTTTTTACATAGATGGTTCTATCCCACCCAAGTGTGTCTAGGGGTACATAAAACCCATCACCAAGGGCCGGCCATCTAACACATAAATGCTGAAGTCAACCACCATTTGTTATCCCTTTTCATCTTCCCTGGTCCTCTGATCCTGCCTCATCTTAGAACTTACTAATTTCAGAACCCATAAAAGGTTTTTAGGCAAATGGCATGGCCACCTTCACAAATTACTAAGACGGTTTTGGCTGTAATATGGAGAGAGAATCAGAGTGGGATAGACAGAGGAAAAAAGCCTAGGGAGAGTTCCCATTACATCCAAGGCAAGAGGTGAAGGCCTGTGCTTCCACAATGTGAGTATGGGTGAAGCAGCGGATATATAGAAATATTCAGAAAGTCAATTCTCTACAACTCAGGAAAGAGGAAAGAAAGGTGGTAATGAAGAAAAAGAAGCTCTTTTTACATTTTCATTTTAAGGTTGTGGAATAAAATTCAGTATCTGATATACAAACGGTCATTGTACAGGTAAAGTTTGGGCCTCACTTTGGTCCTCGCTCCTCCTGTTTGAGATAGATCAGGCACCCTTGTTGATGAAGTGTGTCCCCTCTCCCTCCCCTGGCAGTTTCCCTCTACTGCCAATCCCTTTTTTATAGTATTAGGACAGTTGGTCAGGGTCTGCTCATGAGTGAGAACAATGAGATACTCAGTTCTCTGTTTCTGTGCTAGATCACCGAGTATTATAGACTCTAAATCCATCCAAGTTGCTGCAGTATTCATAATTTTGCCCTTCCTTATGGCTGTATCACATTCTGTCATGTATAGGTGCCACATTTTTTAATCCAGTCCACTTCTGATGGGCAGCAAGGTTGGTTCCATGTTTTTGCTATTATGAATAATGCTGCGATAAATGTGTGCAAATATCTTTTTCACAGAGTGATTTGAGTCCTTCCAGGTATATTCCCAGATGGGGATTGCTGGGTCGTATGGAAAATCAACTTTTAGATCTTTTAGGAATCACCACACTGTCTTCCACAGAGGTTGTACTGGTTTATACTCCTCCCTCTCAGGGCACAAAATCATCATGAAAAAGACAGTCACATTCTTATACACCAACAAAACCAGGCAAAGATTCAAGTAAAAAGCTCAATCCTAGTCACAATAGCAACAACAACAAAGCATGAAATACCTCGGTATCTTCCTAACAAGAGAAGTGAAAGACCTTTATAACAAAAACTACAAAACACTGCTTAAAGAAATCAAAGATGACACAAATGGAAAAATATTCCATGCTCATGGATTGAGAAGATCAACATTGTTAATATGTCTATTCTACTCAAGGCAATCTACAGATTTAAGGCAATACCTATTAAATTACCAACATCATTCTCCTCAGACCTGGAAATGAAAATACAGAAATTCGTATGGAAACTTAAACAACCATGAATAGCCAAAACAACTCTCAGCAAAAGAAACAAAGTGGGAGGCATCACACTTCCAGACTTTAAAGTTTATTATAAGAAAACAATAATCAAAACAGCCTGGTGTTGGTACAAGAACAGGCATATAGACCAATGGAACAGGATAGAGATTCTGGAAGCAGCATCTCATTTTCTCAACCAACTTATTTTCGACAAATCCTCCACTAACAACCACTAGGAGAGGATAACTTATTCAGTAAATGGTGCTGAGAAAATTGACTGACCACATGCAGAAAATTAAACCAAGATTTCTACCTATCACCACACACAAAAATCAGCACTAAATGGATCAAAGACCCAAATGTAAAACCTCAAACTATAAGCACGTTAGAAACATGCAGGAGACACCCTTATGGCAATTGGAACAGGCAACCAATTCCTTAACCAAACCCCAAATACTCATGTCATAAGACATGAGACACAAGTGGGACCTCATCAAACTGAAAAGTTTCTGCAAAGCAAAATAAACCCTCAAGAGAGTGGGGAGACAGACCACAGAATGGGAAAAAATATTGGCCGACTGTATGTCTGACAAAGGCTTCACATACAGGATCTATAAGGAACTCAAGCATGCTGAAAAGAAAAAAAAACAAACAGCCCTATTAAAAAGTGGGCAAAAGACATAGACAATTCTCAAAAGAAGACATACGAACAGCCAACAGATACATGAAAAAGTGCTCAGCCTTCATGGTCTGATGCCATCAGCACACTGCACTAGATTCTTGGTCTAGGTCAGGAGACCCATGAAGCATCACTTACCTCTCCAGGCCTCCATTTTGACAGCTTTACATCTTAAGGGTTTTATTTGATGATTTCCAAAATTCTTTAAGAATCAAAATTTCTATTATTGTATGATAATTTTATAAGTTGTCAATGATATTCATTTCAAATGTCAGACGAGCATGTGACATTTTAAAAATATTTCTACCAAAAGTTGTTAAATACGTTTTTTAATATTGGGCCTGGCATGGTGGCTCAAGTCTGTAATCCCCGCACTTTGGGAGACCGAGGTGAGAGGATTGCCTGAACTTAGGGGTTTGCGACCAGCCTGGGCCACTTGGTGAGACCTTGTCTCTACAATAAATAAAAACCTAAGCTGGGCATGGTAGTGGGCGCCTATAGTTCCAGCTACTGGAAGCCTGCAGCGGAAGGATCACCTGAGCCCAAGAGTTGGAGGCTGCGGAGGCCTGGAGCGTGCCACTGCACTCCAGCCTGGATGACAGAGTGAGACTCCAACTCAAAATAATAATAATAATAATAATAAATATTTGTGATTTCACACACAAACACACACACACACACACATACACACACAAATGCTCAGTCTCACTAGTCATCAAAGAAATGCAAATTAAAACCACACTGAGATACCACCTAACTCCAGTCAGGATGGTGATGGCCATCATCACTAACTCAGAAGACCACAAATGCTGGAGAGGATGTGGCGAAAAGGGAAAAAAAATCTGAACTCCCTGAATCCTGTTAGTCGTGTCAGTATAACTTTGTTAAGTGAGAACTCAGCATGCATTCCCGGTACTGTCTCAGCAAATGGAGTAATGGCATCAATAGAATCAACATGCCACTTTTATCGCTGTATTGTGTTTGAATTTAACAAAGACGATACATAATGACTACTCAGCATGGCAATTCAGATGGTTTCAGTCTGTGCCATGCGGAGAACCTTAACATAACTTTAAAATAACTGTCACGTGCAAGGAACTTATGTTTTATTAGATCTTGTGCTTCCTAAAATTCCTTACAGTCTCTAAAAATGGTTCCATCTAAAAGATTCCACATAACTGAATAACTACAGAGCCTTTCATTCAAAAGTATCGTGACAGTTTAGAAATATGTGAATGGTGTGATCTTCTGCTTGGCGGAGGAACCAGGCACGATTGCTCTAACTAGCCAGAATCCAACAGGGGCAGGAGGTTGGGAGGGCGTTTTGTCAGAAATTGGGCGCATGGAATGGAAAAGAACAAGTATCAAACTAACAGGAAGATAAAGATTGAGCACCAGACTAAAGCAGCATCTCCAAATGTGCCTTTAGAGCCAGGAAACTGATCTCATTTCACATTGTGGCAAAATGTATACATATAGAAAAGCAAAATAGAGTTTACAAGGCACTTCTCTTACAATTTTTCACTTAGTTCCTCAAAATAATTTCAGATAAGAACTCTAAATAGAAATAATACCTTCCGTCTTGTGAGGGCTTCAGATTAAGATGACGGGAAAGGCAATTAAAATAATGCCTAACACATGATAGGTGGTCAGTTACACGTTTTGATCCCTGTTTTCTACATGCGTGTTGACTAACACAGCTTGGACTGCGGGTTTTGTTAGCTAAGCCATGCTTACCACTCTGTTCCTTAGCAGACAGACTTCCTGCAGTGTTGCATGATCTTTAGTTTAATTACCACAATCACCTGCTTGGTTCTCAAATGTCCCTCTTACTGAAATCACAAGAGTACTCCAGGCAACGGCACCGTAACTTGTTTCAAACAAAGAAACCAGATATGACATCAGATCTCTGAAGGTGTGGGTTGTCGAGGTGTGACTGGACCAGGAGCGCAGATTGTCTTATTCTTTTTCAGTGGTGTTTTGTGAATTTCATTTTCCATGGAAACCTGCACAAAGCATAGGCTTGCTTCATTAAGCAATTCCCTGCATTTCACTCAGCGGCAGTGATGGAAGGCCTCGCAAAAATCAGATGCTTGCAAACTGTCAATTAGAAAGAATTAACATCTGTCTTGCAGATGTGACTTTGGGTACATTTTACAAGATACTTAAAGTAGCCAGTATTTTTTTTTTTTTTTACTTTTATTACTGAACCAAGCTACTCACACAGGAATACAGAATACTATTCTTTCCAGCGTGACACCCCGTCCCCTTATGCTATATTGCTATGAAATATGTATTCTTCTTGTATAGTTAAGACACATTAAAATGCGTACTTAATCTATGCTTCACAATTTCTGAACCCTTATTATTTCCATTGCAATAAAAGTGAAGATTTTCTTACAGTTAGTTAAGTCCTCTATATATGTTATTAAAGCACCCGACTCGTAGAATCATAGAATAATGGACATTTAAAATTAGAAGGGACCTTAAAAATCATCTAATATGGGGAATGGTGATGATAATAAATTGTGTTTTATTCTGTGCCAGAGAGTGTTAAACGGATTACCTGTACTGTTTTATACGTAATGGTTCTCAAACAGGTTTGCACAAGCCAGCTGAGAAAATTGTGCCTCAATGAGCCTGGGCCTTTGTGGTCTTTATTAGTTTTCCAGATTATTCTGTTGCACATACAACTTTGAGAAATACTACCCTTGGTGATGGAAACGAGTGTACCTTCATTTTGCATGTTGAAAAACCTGAATTTGCAAGAACTACCTTGACAGAGGTCACAGAGCCAGTAGGCGGTGGAGTCCGGATCCAAACCTCAGTTGGCTACAACTGACAAGGAAGTGCATTTTGTAGCTGTGCTCTGCAAGCCAGTTAGCCAAACTGGCCAGCCCAAATGAACTGGTGATGGCTTCTTGGAGGGTTGCATAGAGAAGAATGATGCAATCACATTGTGAACCATGAAAAAGGTCTGTCGTCAACTGCTAATGGCTGTATGTCATGAACCCTGAAACAGTCACCCTGTTTGAGTTCCTTGATTTCAAAACAACTCAGGAGTAGTTTTTGTTTTCATTTGGCTAGATCCTGTGTTGGCTTTAGCAGTTTGTGGAGGAAAAAGAACAACAATACCTCCAAGACCCAGAAACATCTTGTATGCTCCTTAAAGAACCCATAAAAGTAAAGAGAAGCCCACTGAAGCCGTAGCCAGGACTCAAGCTCCAGTCCCTCCCCTAAAATGAAAATGTTGTGTGAACCTAGTCAAAATATGTTTTTGTTTGCTGGATACCAGTTTTTTTCTTTTTTCATGAAAAGAAAATATAAGGAAAGCTAATTAGACTCAGTCATCAGAAGGCTTTTATTTTAGTTTAATACAGTAAATGCTCCACCTTTTGACAACAATGACTTAGAGTTAGCAGTAATATTCTGACACAAATTCTCAGTGTTTGATCATTCCCTAAAACACTGATCGGAACCTTCTGAGGGGAATACAGCATACAAAGAATGGATGGGCTGAGAACTTACTTTCACTGGCATCAGATTTGAGGGATAGAAAAGAAAGAGATAACTGTCTACAGAAGGGTAAAGATATGATGAAAAATTGAGATGAGAGTTGCAATTAATATGGGATCCTACAGAATTTCTGGTTTGAAATAAAGGGAAAGATTTGTGCAAAAAATCTAACCGTTAATGGTAGATCCATATAGGTGGATACATAGGTGGAGTTTGTCTAGCCATCTTTGATATCATGTGATGCATTTCCCCCCAAATCTTCCTTGTTTCTTTTTTCATTTCTTTTAAAGTGAAATGACATGAAATTATTCTATTTATTTTTTGTAGACTTCTACAATAATAGATTCCGAATACTTGGTTATAAACGCACACAGGATAAAACAGTGACTCATTCCCAAAACCACTCCTGTGCCTCAGTAAGCACTCCCGAAAGAGGGTCCTCTCTTGTCAAATCTAGTCTGTCTCCACAAGACATGCGACCTTGGAAAAGTTACTTAAATGTGGTGGGCCTCCATTTTTAAAGTAAGAATCATACCTCATGAATTTTTGTGAGAAAGAAATTATAATATGGGCACATAATAAGTGGCCAACAAATGTTATACATATATTCATAAATAATTTGCAAGGCAGGAAGCATCACATCAAATAAATTAAATACCTGAACACAGATTATAGCAAAGACGAGGGGTAGAGATGAGATAAGAAAGCCAACACTTCCAGACTCCCAGGTTAGTACCTTTTTTTTATAGTTTATGGACTTCTCTGGAACCCTTACCATGGGAAAAAGTCCAAAGTGCCATAAAATCATAATGCTTGGAGCTAAGAGTTTTCTTGACATCCACATTCGTGTTCGATTTCTGTGGAGCGGGCTTAACACTCGGCAAACTTAACCCAGAAGAGTAAAACTGACTCATGACACAGAGAACAGGAAACTTTTCTGTGTGTAAATGTCCCTGTCTCTCAGTCTCCCACCTGTGGTCCCTTTTCTTCAGGTAAGAAAGGATGATTCGATAAATCCTGTACCCCATCCCAAGCAGTATGCATCCTTTCCCGACCAACACATCCTCCCACACCTTCCATCTGATCCCCGTTCTCCAAGTTCACAGCCCAGGTCTCTGAATCCTGGCTTACGGTAGTATGCAGGTCACCGTGCTCTTTCTTCAAATATACACATATACATATTTTATTTCAAAGATGTGGGGTGCAACTGAGGATTGGGTAGACAAGTGGTAAAGTTTGGGCCTCCCTTTGGCCCCTACTTTGCCCGGTTTGAGATCAGGTACGCTTATTGATGTTGTTTTTCCCCCACCACCCCGGCAATATCCCGCTACTGCCAATCCCTTTCTTACAGTGTCATGGTAAATGTTCAGGGTCTGCTCATGAGTGAGAACATATGGCACTCTGCTCTTTGTTTTTTGTGACAGAGCACCAAGTATGACGGCAAACCACCCTCTTTCTAATCTCTAACCTTTCCTATTGGCTTTTTCAGGTGGCGTCTTATTTTTGCAAATCACATTCTTTGCCTATTTCTGCCACCAATATCTGCCTCTCTAATGCCATTTCCCGTTTGGTTAGGGGGAAGATAGCCCAGCCCCCTCCAGCCCCACTGTCACTCTTCTTAAATTAGAGAAAGGGACAGAGAAAAGCACACAATTACGGAAAAGAAATGCCCTTAACAGTCATGATTTCTCAACACGGCTATGACTCCGGTATACAAAGGCAGCATTCTTTGATTACTATCATCAAAAGCCCATTACTCCAAAGAGGACAGCACACATTTTGAACGACGCTATTAAGGTGTTTTTGTGGCTGAAGTTGCTAAACAGGGAGTATTTTACACCCGTCCAGTCATGCAGGGAGCATGGAAATATTTAAAATACGAGGCACAGAACCTAATATTTACTCTCTGAATCACTTAGCAATATTTTATCAGCTTCCCTGGTCTTGTGAATTTTCATCAACAGAAGATATATCACGAAACCCGCCAGTGCGAGGGAAGGTCATAACAACACCTTCCAGTGACTTCCATGGTGATGACATTAAAATCTGAAGATACATTCATTTTCTGAGATACGCTGTTCCCTTGTGAAATGAGGACAGACCAAAGGTTCATCCTGAAGAAAATCAGAATAATCTTTTTTCCTCGGCTCTTAAATCAAGCAGAGCTTGTCACCGCCTTCTGTGTTCACTTTGCATAATACTATTTTCTTTCCCTCCTGCATATTTCCCCTCCCCACTCTATCCCGCACTATTCATATATTGACCTGGCAGAATAAGTGAGCTCAAAATCTATCTTCAAAAATCATGCCTGTGTTCGTTTTCTTAAGAACCTTGGGTTTATATCCTGCAATAGGAAATTCATCCCACAAGGAAAGCTTCACTGAGCTTATCATGTAAAGGGCATAGTAGAGGTGAAGCCCAGGGATACAACGGGAGTTCCGTGGAGAAAGAACTGGCACAAATTGGGTTTCAGCTGTGACACTTTGCACCAGTGGGATGCTGGCAAACCAATGAATGCATCAGAGCCTTTGTTTGCTAATCTGTAAATTTAGACCGATTGGAAATGAAAGATAAAAATAATACATAGAAAATACCTTAAGTTATCTGTTGGCATTGTTGTTGTTATTACCAGCACAAATCTAGATGTTATGCTTATTTTCCATTAAACAGTATTTGTCGAGGGTAAGTATTCTCTTTTGGACTATAGACATTGGTTAATGGATACAACTTATTATCGATCTTGTCATTAGATATTGTGTTTAAAATTTGATTCTGTTATCTCCCTGCAGCATTTTTCTAAGCAAGACAGCACTGACTTTTAATTTGCTTATTTGTAAAAGATGGAATTAATAATATCTACTTTACAGTTATAAAGTTAGCATGAAGTGTTATTCATGTGTGAACATGAACACCAAGTGTCTGGAGCAGTGTGAAATTATGTTTTTAAAATCTATTCCTTTTATTTTTTTTCTTCTAAACACATTGGCTTTAGAAACATTTATCACCATGAAAATACAGTATTTAAAATAGACTAGATTTTTAAAATATGGAACAAAGACAGAAAGTGACAGTTACACTATAGGTGTTTTTTTTTTCGGTCTGACTAGTATGAATGCAGAATGTACAATAGTAACATAACCGTAATCACAATCCACATGAGGCCATACTATTTGTATATAGTCTCACTGTCAAATATCATTTTGGCTTTTGAGCTATACGACTGACAATTACTGCAGATCAATTCTTAAAAAATTTTTAATCTTTGTTATTTCTTAAATTGAGAATGGAGAGCATATGCTATTATTTTCTGCCTGCAGGGAAGTGGAGCAAGTATTAAATATATTTGATAGGATTAAGATTTCAAATAATAGAAAGTCTTTTTAATTTGAACTTGGGAAATGTATGCCTGATCTCTGGGTCAAAATCATGATATCACATCTATACAGTGAAAATTGTCCCTATCGCAAAATTCTCAAAAATGTAGTTTGTTAAAGCATGAATTCTGTAGTATTAATTGAGGTTATATGGGGGGAAATAGCAGTGGAAATACTGTTAAAAAGAATTATGCTCCTTTACCACAGGAATACAGTGCCTCTGATCTGTTAACATGACAATAACATAATGGAAATCACAGAAAACCTCTAGAATGTGCTTTGGTCTGAAGCTATTTGCTCAAGCTAATTTATTATTCTTATGTTCATTGCTCACAAAACGCCATCGATCCTGGTTTTCCAGCTGACTTCCCACCTCATGCCCAGTCTTAGCATGTTCTACCTTAGAGGTACACTTGTGATGTCTCTTCTAGCATGCACATGCACCTTTTCTTCCTTTATTTCATTCACTTGGCTGCTTGAATAGAGCACCCCCAGAGATGCTTTGCTCCCAGGCAGTGTTAAATGGCAACCCCAGTTACTACTTAACACTTTCCTTGCTTGCTTGCTTTTCTTTCTTTCCCTCTCTGTTTTCTCCCCCCTTCCCTCTCTCTCCCTTTCTCTCCCTCTCTCCTTTCCTCCCTCCCTCCCTCCTGATTTTGGTAGTACCTAGCAATCTTTGTAATGGACTACGTTTATACATCTATCTATTTTCTTTTTTGAGTGGAAGTCTCACTCCGTCACCCAGGCTGGAGTGCAGTGGCATGCTCATGGCCACTTCAGCCTCAATGTGCTGGGTTCAGGTGATCCTTCCACCTCAGTCTTCCAAATAGCTGGAACTACAGGCATGTGCCACCATGCCCAGTTAATTTTTTTTTTAATTGTGGAGATGAGGTCCGGTCAAGTTGCCCAGGCTGGTCTCGAATCCTTAGGCTCAGGCCATCCTCTCACCTCGGCCTCCCAAAGTGCTGGGATTCTAGGCGTGCGCCACCGCACCTGGCCTTATCTTTTTCTTCATTGTCTTGTCTCCCAACCTGATCCATAAGGAGAGGCAGGGGCTTTATTTGGCTCATGCCTGAGTCCCAAATCCTAGAACAGAAGTTGCTGCGAAGTAAATATTCAATAAATTATTTTTGAAGAAATACTCAGAATATGAAAAAATTCGTAGTCCCCTCATGTTGAAGAATTTCCAAGTTCAAAAAGCAAGCATTTAGTAGATTTTCAAAAACAAATCCAGTGGCTAGCATAACCTGAAGCACAATAAAAATACTTTCTGATGAACTTATCACTATCCTATGTAAGTCAAGAAGCTAAAGGGGCTGTACTCAGAGATAATAAAACTTCATGCCCGTAGTTCATACGAGGTAGCTTTCTGCAATGGTTTTTGCCCAGTGGCCGAGTCATCTCTTGCCTTACCATGGGGGTGAGAGCAGAATGCTCCCGGCACCCAGAGGAAATACTGGGAGTAGCACCTGAGGCATGTTCCCTGGCTACCACAGCTCAGCACACAGCTCAGAGGTTATGCAATAATTGTAGAGGTTATGCAGTAATGTAGTCTTAGCACACAGCTCAGAGGTTATGCAATAACTGGATGAGACAGAATAGTTAAGACTCGCTACTATTATGATATGACCAACAACATGAAAATAACTAAAATCAGCAAAAAAGGATACCCAATAGCTCAAGAATTTATATCTTCCAGATATACAGAGACTATTACGTCGGTTTACAGATGATCAAATAAATTCTGCAAAAAATTAAAAGCGCTTGCAAAATTAGGATTTCCAAAAAGTTAAAAGACAGGATGTTGGCCTAAATGGATAGGTCAAATTGAAGAGGGAGTTCGTTGGAAAATGTGCCAAAGTAACTTTTAAAAAAATAATGTAGCACAAGCAAACTAAGATATAATGTGCTTGAAAGTAAATTGAGAAAGAATACAACCTAGATCAATTTCTGGGTATAACAGAGGATAAGTAAGTTTGATATGGGATAATTTTAATTAATATGAATCTTTAATTCGTATTCATGAGTTTAGTGCTTGAGAAAACAAAATAAAGCGCACACACAAAAAAGCACTAAAATATTTTGGAAGAACAGGGGTCTTCAAGGCAAAAAAATGGTACTGATAAATGGTAGGATCTTCCAGAACACCAAGTGCATCTTAGCATGCCTATAAAATTTGAGAACAACAGCAAATGTCTTCTCTTCATGGGGCTTAGTCTGTTAGGTGTATCATGAAGATGTTGTGTTTTCTTAGAAAAACTCCACTATTCCTGTCACATAAACCTGAGACATATTTCCTGTATGTCCCTGTTTACAGTTGCTTGTGGAAAAGACACGCAGATAAATACTGAATGTATGCTTCTGGAATTGTGACACACAGTGGGACAAAGTGAGTGGAGAAGCGTAACAGAGAAGAATGTTGAAAAATGTCTTCTTCCCTGGCTAAGAATGCTTCATCTCAGGGAAACCTAAGGACAACTCTCCAGGAGAATAATTCTTCTTTTCCCATGCACTCCATCAAAATGCGACATCATCTGGTGATGGCATTTGTCTCTTGATGTGCTATCCTAAGAACAATTCTCCAAAGGAAATTTAACCTGCTGTGTCTGATCGCCTTAACTAAGTGTAGTATCTGTTCTCTGAGGACTTTAATGCCCACAAAGCTGACAGAGCCTTTCTAATCAGTGAACTGGGGCTCCTATTTGTCCTAGAAATCACAAAAAGAGACAACTTCAAAAGATTCAAGTGAAAGGAGAAAATTAGGTCTTAAGTTATTTGAATGGTGCCTGAGCCAGAGTCAATGGACCATTCCCTCCCTCTCTTTATATTTTCTGCAGCTCTTGTTCATTAAATATCACTGCATACATACACCCAATAGCTCTTTAAGAGATCAAATGTCTGAATGGAAAAGATCATTAAAAAGTGATCTGTGTCTGTGAAACACGAAATATACTTACTAAATAGAGAGAAACCACACGGGGTGAGGACTCTACATCCTCATTTATTTTGTAATTTGGGCTGTTAAGAACTTAAAGAATTTTATAAAATGGTGCTTAAAAAACAATCTGAAGACGTGCTAACCTCCAAATTTCCCTTCAAACACAGGCTAGTCTTTTGTTTTGGGTAGTGTGGCGTTGAGGAGGGAATGTGAGAGAAGCCCGATCTGTAAGAAACCTCCCTTCTTGGGAACCTTCAAGTCATTTCAGAATTGAAGCCAACCTTTAGAAGTGCTGGTTTCCAACTATGCTGTATTTTTTTTTTCCTCTAAATTCACATAGACCATTAAGCTTCATCTTCTGTTAGGCTTGGAGACTGCTGGGGAAGAGGGTTGCACGCAGAGTAGCAAACATCTTTTCTTACAGGATCATGATTAATCTAAATGCAATTGAAAATGGGTCTGGAAGGTAAAAAGTTAATAGACAGGATGCTGCCACATCTTGTGGCAATATCTAAGGCATGGGGCATTCTTTGAAGCCTCAAGGGTGTTGGGAACACCCAACCTTTTTTGTAAGCAGATTGAGTAGGAGAACAGGATGGTTTTTTGGTCATACAGTTCCATTAGGCTTCTTCCCCTATTGCTTCTGTGACCTTGGGTAATGTCAGTAAACTCTCCTTGTCTTAGTTGAGGGTTGTTGTCATAGTTTTCAAACACAGCATGTAAAAAATGTCTGGCACAGTGAGTGGTTCATGGAAATTACTAAGAGATTGCTAATAAATTGGGGATAGAGATAGAAGTGGTGGCGTTTGCAGTGATGAGGTTGACTCGAAAGCAGTAAAAAGTCTCCAAGTATATCTGTGTCGTAGGAAATAAACTACCACTTTCTTTGATTATTCTTAATTGTATTCCCGCATATCTTTCTAGTCTTATCTTGCAATTTTTAAAAATATAAAAGCTTCCTGTTCAATCGTTCTCCCTTGTCTCTAGGAATCCTCTTCATTCTCCAACCAAAATATTATTTCTAATTAATCTACCAGCTAGCCGGGCTTGGTGGCTCAGCCTGTCATCCTGCACCTTTGGGAGGCTGAGGTGACTCTAACACTATCATAGCTGGGGACTTAAACACCCCACTAACAACCCTAGACAGATTGTCAAGACAAAAAGTCAACAAGGAGATCTGGAACCTCGACATGACACTTGACCAAATAGACTTAACTGATACCTACAGAACACTCCACCCAACAACCACAGAATATACAATCTATTCATCACCACATGGAACATACTCTAAGATCGACCACATCCTCGGCCATAAATCAAGCATAAATAAATTCCATAAGATTGAAGTTCTGCCATACACCTTCTCAGACCACAGTGGAATAAAAATAAATATCAACACCAACAAAGTTCTCCCCAAAACCGTAAAGACATGGACACTAAGAGAAATGATGCTAAACAGCTCCTGGTTCAATGTTGAATCAAAACAGAGATTAAAAGATAACTGGAAACAAATGAAAATGAGGAAACATCTTACCAAAATCTCTGGGGTGCCCTGAAAACAGTACTAAGAGGAGAATTCATATATCTACCAACACACATAAAGAAAATGGAAAGATCACAAGCTAACAACTTTAAAATATTTGAAATCTGAATATGTGTCTTGACCTCAACAGAATTCAATTAAAAATCACTCACAGAAAGATGTCTTTAAAATCCTCAAATACCTGAACACTAAGAACAGTTCTTAATAACACTTGTTTCAATGACAAAATCATGAAGATAATTAGAAAATAACTTTGGAGTGAATAAAAAAACTCAGAATATATCAAAATTAGTGTGATACAACTGAGGGAAAATTTATATCATTAAATGCTCATACTTGAAAACAAGAATTTTGCAAAATTAGTGATCTATGTTACTGCCTAAAGAAGCTAGAAAAGTTGAAACAAAATAAAGCTTTTAAAAGTAAAGGTAGCTGGGCTCGGTGGTTCAGCCTGTAATCCCTCGCCTTTGGGAGGCTGAAGTGAGTGAATTGCCTGAGCCCGCGGGTTCGAGACCCGCCTGGGCAGCGAGACCTCATCTCTACAATAAATCAAAAAATCAGCCGGGCGTGGTAGCGCATGCCTGTAATTTGGGTTACACGGAAGGCTGAGGTGGGAGGATCGCCGGAGCCCAGCAGGTCGAGGCTGCGGTGGCCGGGAGCGACCACTACACTCCAGTCTGGGCGACCGAGTGAGACTTCAACTCAAAAAAAAAAAAAAAATCTACCAGCTAAGCTTCACAACCCTCTCTTTGATTTTGGGAAAATCTTGCTTAAATGATGCTCTCTCATGAGGTAATCTGCTACATTGCTCAACAAAAGTTTTTTGATACTAACTGCTCATTTTTTAACATCAGGTGTCTGTGATGTATGTAGACCTTTTGACAATTTCAGCTAGATTACCAGCTTTTTGAGTGGTTAAGCTACATCTATCAATTGTGTCCTCTAGAGCGAGATGCTTAATAGGGAGTGGCTATTTTATTTATATTTTAATGCAAAATAAACATGATAGAGGATCCCTAGACTTTAAATTCTGGCTTGTTAGTGATTTTTTTTCATATGAAAAGTAAAAACTTTTTCTCAGCATCAACATTTTAGAATTTTAGTGTTTTTCTCCGTTTTTATAAATTGTCATTTTTTTTCAATCTCTCATAAACATTCATTTACTGAGCCAGCATGGAACCATTCTAATTGTTGGAAAACATTGGCAATAAAGACCAACATAATCCTCACCCGTGGGAAGCAGAAGTCCAAGTGAATCGGACACATGAACCACCAATTACACGACGGTGATAAATGTTCCCCCAGAGGTGTGGAAAGCCAGGAGAAGAGCTCTTGGGTAGAACAAAGCAGAATGGACAGAGGGCAAAAAGGATGACTAGTTAGATGGACAGATGGACAGATTGTGGATACATGGATGGACAGGTAAGGAAGGAGCGAGACAATAGATTTTTTAAATGTGTCAGACACATCTAAAAAATCTATTGTCTGATTTTCTTTATTCTTGCCTTCAGATTTGTGATTCTTTCTGGAATCATTTCTCTTCACCATTAAGAACTATTTTCAGCAATTCTTGTAGTGCAGGTCTGTGGGAGACAAAATCTCTACACTTCCGTCTGAAGAAACTGTCATTATTTTGCCCTCACTTGAAAAAAATCAAATTTGTAAAACATAGTTTTGTATATGCTAAAATAAATTTATTTTAATACATATTTTAATAAATTTGTGAAAATGTATAAGCCATGTAACCAAGACCAAAATTAATATGTAGACTATTTCTCTCAGGCTAAAAAATGCCTTTGCATTCAACTCAGTCAAGCTCCTATGCACCAGACAACCCCTGATCTGTTTTCTAATTATAGATTGGATTATCTTTCTATGATTCCAAATAAACAAAATTATAAAGTATGTACATCTTGTGTTAGATTTATTTTGTTCAGCATAATGTTTTTGAGCTCTATCAATGCGATTGTGTATCAGTATTTTCTGTAATTCTATTGCTGAGTAGTAGTCTATTGTATGAATATACAATAATTTGTTCCTCCACTCACTTGTTGCTGAATATGGGTCTAATATTAACTATGGAGACAAAAGGGTTATGAGCCTTGATGTGCAAGTCTTTACGTAGATACTTGTTTTCATTCCCTTTAGTATATATCTGGGACTACAACTGGAAGATTATATAACAAATGAATATTACATTTTACTAGAAATTACTAAAATATTTTCCAAAGAAATTAACAAATTGTACCATTTAACATTCAAGACTACCCACAAGCAGTGTTGCTACAAATTTTTACCAATACTTTGTTTATTGTGTATACACGTGTGTGTGGGTGTGCGCCCATGTGTGGTATATGTGTGCAATTTTGGCAGCTAAATTATATGCAGTGGTATCACATTATGATTTCAATTTGAATTTCCCTAATAATCAATTATGTTAAAATTTTTGTTGCATGTGACTATTGGCCTTTTGTATGTTTTTCTACTAAGCATTCAAACTTTTATGTTTTTAATTCAATGTTTTGTTTTTTTCATTGTAGAGAGTAAAATTAACCTTATTTTTGGTATACAGTTCTATGAGTTTTAATACAAGATTGGATTCATATATGATACAAAACGATATCATCAAAAAATATTTAGCCCTAACTATGGGTAACTACTGATCTTTCTTCATCTCTGTTGCTTTGTCTTTTCCACATTATATATAAGTGTAATCATATAGTATCCAGTATTTTGAGTCTTATTCTTTCATTAAGCACAATGCCTTTGAGTTCATCCAAGTTATTACGTGTCTCAATAGTTCTTTCTTTCTCATGGCTGAAGAGTATTCCACTGTAAAGATGTACTACAGTTTTATGATGAACTCATTGAAAAACATTAGAAGGAAGATTTGGATGAGTATGAATAGAGCTGCTATAAATATTCGTGTATAGGTAGTTGTGTGAACAAAAGTTTATATTCTCTAAGTTAAACACCTAAGAGGGGCATTGTTGGACACTTGTGATATTACTTGGATTTTTTTCTTACTGTTTCTGAATGATAAGAATTATTTATACATTCTGGACACAAGTCCTTTATCAGATGTGGAAGGCTCAATAATGCCCCTCCCACAGATGTCCACAACCTAATGCCTGAAACCTGTGAATGTTATTTTGTATGGCAAAAGTATTTTGCCATAATAAAGAATCTTAAAACGGGAGTCTAGTCTAAATTATTGGGGTGACCTTAAATGTGATGGCCAGAGTCTTTATCAGAGAACGGCAAGAAGATCAAAAGAGAAAGTAGGATATGTGACAATGGAAGTAAGAAGTTGTAGGAATGCAAAGAGGTGGACAAGAGCTGGGAATTGCAGATGGTCTCCAAGAGTGAGAAGAGCCCAAGAAGAAGATAATCCTCTAGGCCCACAGAAAGAAATATCCTGCTAACTTGACTGTGGCTCAGTGAAACAGATTTTAGAAGCCAGACCTTCAAAAGAGTGAAAATTAAGCTTGTGTTGTTTTAAGCCATCCAGTTTGTGTTAATGTGTTATAGAAACAATAGGGAATTCATGTATTAGGTATGCAATTTGCAAATATTTTCTACCAATATTTTGTATTTTCATTTTCTTAAAAGTGTTTTTTAAAGAACAGAAGATTTTATTTTTAATAAAGTTTTATTCACCATTTTTTTATGGTTCGTGCTTTTTAATTTCACCTAAGATAGCCTTTTCTAATCCATAACCAAAAATATTTTCTTCTAAGTCTTCTAGAAGTTTTATAATTTTAGCTTTCAACTTTAAGTAATGATCTATTTTGAGGGTTTTGTTTGTTTGTTTTGTTTTTATATGATTCAAGGTAAGGGCTGAAGTTTCTCCATATGGTGAAAAAAAAACCAAAACACTTTTCCTTGAATTTGGTACCTCTATCCAAAATCTGGATATATTCTGGAATCTATCTCTGGACTGTCTTCTGTGGATCAACTGATACATCTCAATCTTACAACTTTATTAAGTCATGATATCAGGTAGTAAGTGTCCTTCAGCTTTGCTCTTTTTCATAATTGTTTTGGTTATTATACATCTTTTCCTATTCCATAGAAATGTTAGTATCAGTTTGCCAATTTCTAAAAGATAAGATTACTGGAATTTTGATGGGATTGCACTGAATTTATAAATCAATTTGGAGAGAATTGACAGGAAACAATAAAGTTGTTTACTTCCCTAAACTTGTATAACTCTCCATTTTAAAATTATTTTAAATTTCTCTAATCAATGTTTTATAATTTCTAGTGTATAAATCTTGCATAAATTTTGTTGACTATATCTTTTAATAATAATTCATATTGTTTCACACCATTGTAAATGCTATTTTTTAAAATTTGAAGTATACTTTAATTTTTTAAAATTTGAAGTATACTTTATTGCTAGTATATAAAAATATATTTGATTTTTATGTCATTCTATCTTGCTAACCCACTTATTCGTTCTAATAACTGTTATGCATATCCTTCAGTATTTTCTGTCTACGCAATTATATTGTCTACAGAAAAAAGATAGCTCACTTTTTCCTTTCCAAAATATACACTTTTCTTTTTCTTTTGTTTTGCCTATGAGTTTCAATACATTGTTAGAGGTGATGAGAGTACATTTCTTTTATGATGTTATAGAGAAAGCATCATTCTTTCAACATAATGTACAATTCAATCTGTAAAATTTTATTGGTACTGTTTTTCAGGTGGAAGATGCTCACTTCTAAGTTCAATTTTCTGAACATTTTCATAATAAATATTCAATGAATTTTGTCTAATGCTTTCTCAGTGTCTATTGATATGGACCTATTTTTTTCTCCTCTATAGGGTATATTATGTTGATTTTTATCGTTAAAACATCCCTTTATTTCTGTGTTAAGCCTCTTGTAGTAATAATGTATTATATTTTTCATAATATATGACAGGTTTCAATTTGCTAATATTTGATGAGGACTGTATCTTTGTTACTGATTATCAATAATGTTTCCAAATAATTTGATAAAAATCACCAATGGAACTATATGGACCCAGAATTTACTTTGTGGAAATAGTAATAAAAATTAATTTAATTAGCTTAAGAGATATGGGATGATCTGCATTTTTATATTCAATAATGTGTATGATTGCTTTTGCCTTTCAAGAAATTAGTTTTCTCATCTAATTTGTCAAATGTTATTGCTGCCTACGGTAATTTCCCTCCTTTCACTCCTGCTTTTGGTAATTTGTATCTTTTCTATTTTGCTTGATCAGCCTAGATCAATATTTATAATTAAAACATTTTTTCCTCAAAAAATCAGGTTTTTTTCTTTGATTTTTTCCTCATTGGTTTTTAGGATTTCTATTGTATCTATTTTTGATCTTACCTTTACTTTTAAAAGCTTTAATTTGCTTCAACTTTACTAACTTCTTTAGGCAGTAACATAGATCACTAATTTTGCAAAATTCTTATTTTCAAGTATGAGCATTTAATGATATAAATTTTCCCTCAGTTGTATCCCACTAATTTTGATATATTCTGGGTTTTTTTTATTCACTCCAAAGTTATTTTCTAATTATCTTCATGATTTTGTCATTGAAACAAGTGTTATTAAGAACTGTTCTTAGTGTTCAGGTATTTGAGGATTTTAAAGACATCTTTCTGTGAGTGATTTTTAATTGAATTCTGTTGAGGTCAAGACACATATTCAGATTTCAAATATTTTAAAGTTGTTAGCTTGTGATCTTTCCATTTTCTTTATGTGTGTTGGTAGATATATGAATTCTCCTCTTAGTTCTGTTTTCAGGGCACCCCAGAGATTTTGGTAAGATGTTTCCTCATTTTCATTTGTTTCCAGTGATCTTTTAATCTCTGTTTTGATTCAACGTTGAACCAGGAGCTGTTTAGCATCATTTCTCTTAGTGTCCATGTCTTTGCGGTTTTGGGGAGAACTTTGTTGGTGTTGATATTTATTTTTACTCCACTGTGTTCTGAGAAGGTGTATGGCAGAACTTCAATCTATTTGGTCAAGTGTCATGTTGAGGTTCCAGATCTCCTTGTTGACTTTTTGTCTTGACAATCTGTCTAGGGTTGTTAGTGGGGTGTTTAAGTCCCCAGCTATGATAGTGTTAGAGTCAACATGTTTTTTTAGTTTACCTAGAAGCTGCTTTATCAAAGTTGGTGCTCCTATGGTGGGTGCATATATGTTTAGGGTAGATATTTCTTGTTGATGGATTGAATCTTTTATCATTATGTAGTGACCTTGACAACCTTCTGCAAAGCCAAAGAAACCATTGAGAAGGCAGGGAGACTGCTCACAGAATGAAAAATATCGTTGCCAACTGTATAACTGACAAAGGCCAAACAGCTAGGATCTACAAGGAACTCAAATGGGCCAAAAAGAAAAAAACAAACAGCCCCATTACAAAGCAGGAAAAATATATGAATAGACACTTCTCAAAAGAAGACACACGAACAGCCAACAGATACATGAAAAACTGCTCAGCCTCATGAGACATCAAAGAAATGCAAATTAAAACCACACTGAGATACCACCTAACTTCAGTCAGGATGGCCATCACCAATAACTCAAAAAACAGCAGATGCCGGAAAGGATGGGACGAAAAGGGAACATTTCAACACTGTTGGTGGGAGTGTAAACTAGTACAGCCTCTGTGGAAAACAGTGCGGCAATTCCTAAAAGATCTAAAAACTGAACTCCCATATAACCCTGCAATCCCTCTACTGAGAATATACCTAGAGGAACTCATATCACTCTATGAAAAAGATACCTGCACACTCATGCTTATTGCAGCATTATTTACAATAGCAAAAACATGGAACCAACCATGCTGCCCATTAAAAGAGGACTGGATAAAAAAACTTATGCAGCCACGAAGGACAAAATTATGAACTTCGCAGCAACTTGGATGGACTTAAAGACTATAATACTGAGTGATCTATCACAGAAACAAAGAACCGAGTATCACACATTCTCACTCATAAGCGACCTTGAACAACTATCATAATACTGTAAGAAAGGGATTGGCAGTAGTGGGAAACTACCAGGGGAGGGGGTGGCACACCTCATCCACAAGGATACCTGCATTATGAGCATTTGTATACCTAACCTTGAATTTTCCCCCACATATTAAAAATAAAAAATTTAAAATAAAGTTGTTGAGGTTTGTTTTATAACCCCAGATGAGGTCAATTTTGGCTAATGCTTCTTTTGGGGTTTAAACTAGTGTGCATTCAGTTGTTATACAGAGTATCTTATGCATATCAATTAGGTCCAGTTACTTTATGATATTATTCAAGTCTTTTATAGTGTTACTGATTTTCTGTCAACTTGTTCTAACAATTATTGAGAAAAAGTGTTGAATTTTCCAACTATAATTATGGATCTGTCTATTTCTTCTTTTAATTCTGTCAGTTTTGCTTCAATGATCTTAAAGTTCTATTATTCAATGCCTGAACATTTAAGACTGTTCTGTCTTCTTGATGAGCTGATACATTATCATTATAAAAAATTCCTCTCTATTCCTAGCGATATTAATTATTTGGAAGTGTGTTTTCTTACACTTAATAGGTTCATGATAAATTTTTTCATCCTTTTTTTTCTTTTAGGCCATTATCTTTGTTCAGTTTGCATAAAGTTTTTTTTTTTCTTTCTCACAGTGTCTTAAAGATGTTCTAGTTATCATGGGTTTTTAGAAATTTGATTATGATGTGTGTTCATCGTTTCTTCTTTGTTTTAATATTATTGAGGATCATTGAGCTTTTTGGCTTTTTGTGTTTATAGGTTTCATCAAATTTGATGAAGTTACAGCCATTATTTCAAGTATTTCTTTTCTGCCCCCCTTTCTTTCCTCTCGTTTTGGAGGTTAATCATGAGCATACTAATTATCTTAATAATATTTTACAGGTAACAAGCTTTGTTCATTTTGTCAGTCTTTCTTCTTTCTTTTTGTGTTTCACGTAGGTAGTTTTATTGTAGGGTATTTAATTTTATGGCTTTTTTGGATAACATCTAATTTTCTATTAATTACATCCTGTGAATTTTAAATTTCTAATAGTATTTTTTATACTTAAAAGTTTCATTTAAGTTTTTTCTATCTTCTATTGCATCCACATTATGGTTATGTTTTGCCTTGTATCCTTAATCATATTACACAGAATTATAATAGCTCTTTCAATGTTATTATCTAGTAGTTCTATTATCTATCTTTTTAAATCTGTTTGTCAACTAACTTTTTTCTAGTTATGGGTCACATTTTGATTTGTCTTCTACTAGCAAAACAAATATTGGATGCTGGATATTATACTTTTGTTGATGAATGCTGAATTATATGTATGTGTATGATTATGTGTATATTTGTGTAAGGAATAGATGGGGAGAAAGTGAGAGAGACAAAAAGAGAGAGACAGAGAATTGCTTTCTTATGGATTAATTTGGTATTTTTGAGGCTTGTTTTTTTTTTTTTTTTTTTTTTTGAGTTGGAGTCTCACTCTGTCACCCAGACTGGAGTGAAGTGGCCGCTCCCGGCCACTGCAGCCTCGCCTGCTGGGCTCTGGCGATCCTTCCGCCTCAGCCTTCCAAGTAGCCGGTTGAGGCTTGTTTTAAAGCTGTTTAAGGAAAGATCACAGGTCTAGATTATTTATTCCAGGACTAACGTAGGCCCACTTTTACTGCTTGGTCCTTCTGGAATCACTACTGAATGCCTCGTATATGTAATGAGATCTCTCCACCTTGGCTGTATGGAACTCAAATATTTTTAGTCCTGGGTTGTTTTTATCTTATAGCTCCCTCATTATTGTTTTTTCCTCAGAAATTTAGATTTACAGAATGTTACTCGACTCGTGTATATATTGTTATTTAGGTAAAAACTCAAGTGACTCGATTCATATTTCTAAAGTCTCTTCCTGTGTATCTCCATCCTTTCCAGAACTCTGTTGTGCAAATTTTAGCTACCTCAGTGTTTGGTAACTCTCATTTCTGTCTCCTCCCCTCAGTGAGAATTGGTCAAGTTTTAAGTTTTTCCTTGCTTCACAATCTGAAAATTGTCTTGAGCCAAGAAGTCTGGGCCAACTTGTTTATTTTCCCTTGATAGTGAAGAAAAAGTGAGAGTCGAGGAATAAAAATCCCAGACTGCCTGCTGTCAATATCTGTAAATAATGGTTCCTCTATTTTGTTCATATTTCAAGTTGTTTATGGTGATAAATTAATTCTGAACCTTGTCATTCTTTCATGGGCAGATTCAGAAGTTCTCCACCTTAAGTTTTGAAGGATATTTTACTGGATATGAAATTCTAGGTTCAAAGTTTTGATTTCCCATTTAGTAGTTTAGAAATGTCATTCCATGCTTATCTGGCCTGAAATGTATCTTTTATATTCTTTACTGTTTTTCAGGTCTTCTCTTCATATTTGGTTTTCAGCAATTGACTATGATATGCCCAAGTTTTCTGTTTTGTTTTATTTTTAGTGTTTATCATACTTGAATCTCACAAGTTTTTTGTAATTCTGTATATTAACAACTTTCATCAATTTTGAAAAACATTTATCCGTTATCTCACAAATATTATGCTTTATTCTAGTGACTCTAGTGCATCTTTTGTATTCTGCTGGGATACAAATGTTAAACCATTCAGACATCATGATTTTAAATGCATGTATATTATATATATGTGAAACCCCATACGTGTGATAAACCGTTTTTTTTTTTTTTTTAGTTGGAGTCTCACTCTGTTGCCCAGGCTGGAGTGCAGTGGCACACTCATGGCCACCCCAGCATCGACCTGCTAGGCTCCAGTGATCCTTCCACCTCAGCCTTCCAAGTAGCCCAAACTACAGGGGTGCACAACCATGCCCAGCTAAATTTTTTTAGTGATTGTAGAGATGAGGTCTCACCAGGTTGCCTGGGCTGGTCTCAAACCCACGGGTTCAGGCAGTCCACTTGCCTCAGTCTCCCAAAGTGCTGAGATTACAGGCTGAGACACCGAGCCTGGCCTGATAAATCATTTACCATATGTGTTAAATGAGACATATACTAAACCATTTAAAAACTTTCTACATGTCTCACAAGTTCTGTTCTACAGCTATAATATTTCTGTTCTACCATTTTCAGTTTAGATAATTTATACTGCCCTTCCTTCACGTTCACTATGTATAATCTACTATTAAGTCACTGAATATACTTTTCATTTTGGATACACTTTTTTTTTTGAGTTGGAGTCTCACTCTGTCACCCAGACTGAAGTGCAGTGGCCGCTCCCGGCCACCGCAGCCTCGACCTGCTGGGCTCCGGCGATCCTTCCGGATCAGCCTTCCAAGTAGCTGGAACTACAGGCACGTGCTACCACGCCCAGCTAATTTTTTGATTTATTGTAGAGATGAGGTCTCGCCAAGTTGCCCAGGCAGGTCTCGAACCCACGGGCTCAGGCAATCCACTCACCTCAGCCTCCCAAAGATGTGGGATTACAGGCTGAACCACTGAGCCCGGCTCCCACTCGACTTTTAAACAGATTTATTATAGCTTTTTAAAAACTCCTAACTAATAATTTCAAGCACTTGATCTGCTTATATTGACTGTTTATCCACTTGATTTATATAGGTCATTTAAAAAAAATTTTTTGCAAGCTTTGTAAACTTTGACAGTATGCTAGACTTTGTGTGTAATTTAACAGTGAAGACCGAAGTAAATATGTTCACCTCCAGAAAACAGCATCTATTTTCTTCTTTCAGTTTGCTAGTGTGGAAAGGTGAGTCTGACTTCCAACATTTTGAGGTCAAGATTAGGACTTTTCCTTCAGTAGATGTGAGATTTGAGTACTGGTAAGTCTTCCAAGTTTTTTTTTTTTAAAGAAATGTTCCATAAAGACCAGTCATTGTATCTCTGAAGCATGGCAGATCTTTCTCTGCTTTGCCCTAGATGTCTGCTATTGGAGTCATTAGGAGTTCTTTATTATCTATTTATTTTTTAAAATTCTCTAGACACACTCCTGGTTCTCTACTTCCCAGGATATTTATTTCCTCCTTATTGCTTTGTCTGCAGGCTTTGACCATCTTTGTAATGCACTTAACAGGTAATCTGCTTTGGGGCAGGGCTGCAGACTTTATCAGCTCCTTTGTTTTTCAAACCTCCGTCTTTGGTCTTCTTCCCCCAATTTCTTAGTGAAGGGCTCTGAGAAAGAAAGAAATTGGCTGTTGGGTACAGATACAAGGTATTCCTAAAGTTACTTGAAGTTTCTTTTTTCTCTTTCCTCTCTTTTCCCTTCTCTCTCTGTCACTGTGGCCCAGGTATCTTGGATTTTGTCATTGTTTCTTACACCAGGATAAGTGATGAGAAAATGTTTTGGAATATACTGAATGCTACACATAAATTTAGCATAGACTCATTACATGAACACTTGATAAGAAGGACAACTTGTCTCTATTCAGTTTTGACCTTGGGCAGCCCTACTCCTTCAAAAACTCTCAACAAATTAGACATAGAAAAGACATACCTCGGTAAAATAAAGTCCAAAATTGAGACATCTGCTGCTAACATCAATCTGAAAGGGGGAAAACTAGAGCCCTTTTCTCTCAGAACTGGAGTAAGATCAGAATGCCCACTTTCACAACTCTTATTCAACATAGTACAAGAAGTTCTAGTCAAAGCAATTAGGCTAGAGAAAGAAATAAAAGGCATCCATATTGCAAACAAACAAATCAAATTGTCCCTTCTGCAGAAGACATGATACACATGTGCACATTCACACACACACATATGTATATATACACACATATACACCTAAAGATTCCACAAAAACCTGCTATACCTGATAAATATATTTAGCATATTATCACTATACACACAAAATATAAGAATTAGTAGTGATTCTATACATCAGTAATGAGCTAGTTGAAAAAATCAAAAGCAATCCCATTTGCAATAACTACAAAAACAATTTTAAGAAACAAACTTAGGATTATATTTAATCAAGGAGTTGAAAGAGCTCTACTCTAAAAACTACAAAACGCTAAAGAAAAAAATAAAAAGAACACAAAAAATTGAAAATGTTCATGGATTGGAAGAATGAATATAGATAAAATGAACATACTACCCAAAGTAATCTACAGATTCAATGCAATCCATACCAAAATGACAAGGACATTCTACACAGAAATATAAAAAAGCAATCACAAAATTTGTATGAAACAAGAGACCCCAATAGCCAAATAAATACTGAACATAAAGAACAAAGTTAATGATATCACATTACTTGACTTTAAAATATACTACAAAGTCATAGAAACCAAAATAATGTGGTATTGGTTATAAAAACAGAAACATAGACCAATGAAATAGAATAGATAACTCAGAAATATATGGATGTATTTACAGCCTACTTATTTTACAAAAAGATGCCAAGAACACACAGTAGGAAAAGCATAGCATTTTCAATAAATGGTCTTGGGAAAACTGGATATATATTCACAAAAGAAGAAATCTAAACCCATATTTTTATTGTACTAAAAAAAACCTTAAAATTGATTAAATACTTAAATGTAATACTCAAAACTATGAAAATATTGGAAGAAACCTTAGGAAAAATACTTCAGGACACTGATCTGGGCAAATATATGTGTAAGATTTCAAAACCATAGGCAACAAAATGAAAACTAGACAAATGAGATTATTTCAAAATAAAATACTTCTGCACTGCAAAGAAATCAACCAACAGAATGGAGAGACAACCTGTAAATTGGGAGAAATATTTGCAAACTACACTTCTGACAAGGGACTAATATCCACAATGTCTAAAAACTCAGATATATAAAATACATAAAATCAATATTGAAATACTTAAATAATTTGATTAAGACATGGATAAATGATCTGAATAGACATTTGTCAAAAAAGACATATAAATGACTAACAAGAGTATGAAAAAATGCTCAACATAACTAATCATCAGGGAAATGCAAATAAAAACCATAATGTGATGTCATCTCACCCCAGTTGGAATGACTGTTATTAAGCATATAAAAAAATATAACAAATGCTGATGAGGATGCGGAGAAAAGGAAACTCTTTTATGTTGTTGGTGGGAATGTAAGTTAGTACAGCCATTATTGAAACCAGTATGTAGGTTTCTCAAAAAACTAAAAATGGAGATATCATATGACCCAGAAATCCCACTATGTTGTATTTATCCAAAGGAATATAAATCAGTACTTTAAAAAATATCTACATCCCTATATTTATTTCAGTACTATTTACAAGAGCAAAGAGAAACAACCCAAGTGTCAATCAACAGATAAATGGAATGGATAAAGAAAATGTGATATCTATGTGCAACGGAATAATATTCAGTCATTAATAAAGAATAAAATGTTATCTTTCATGGCAACATGGGTAAGTCTGCAGGACATTATGCTAAGTAAAATAAGCCAGACACAGAATGATAAAAACCGCATATTCTCACTCACATGGGAGAGCTAAAATAGTCAAGCTCATAGGAATGAAGAGTAGAAGTGAGGATTTTAGAGGCTGGAATGTGTACCAGAGAAGGGAGGGAACAGAGAGGTAGGTTAATGAATACAAAATTAGAGCAATGGAGGAGAAATGAGGTCTAGTGCACTATGGCCCTACAGAATAAATGGAGTTAACGGTAAATTATTACATATTTTGAAAGAGCTAAAAAACAAAATTTTGAATATTTCCAACACAAAGAGATAATAAAAGCTTGAAGTATCATATATACAAGTATTCTGATTTAATTATTACACATTTTATATATGTATCAAAATATCACTGTATATACCATAAATATGTACAATTATTGCATTTAAAAATTAAAAATAAAAGGAAAAATGGTGTTTTGAGATACGGATTTATGTAAGTTTTGTTAAAGTTTATTGTAATAATTATTCTATATTATTACTAATTGTTGTTACTGATCTTTTACTGTTGCCAAATTTATAAATTAAACATTGTTATAGGTTATTATGTACTAAAAATAGTGTGTATAAGATTTAAAATCAAGCTTGGTTTCAGACATCTACTGGGGCAGCATATCCAACATGTCCCTTGGATAAATGAAGACTACGGTAATATGAAATAAAACAAACTGTTTTCTGCTACTATACTCTCACTACTCAGTACAGAACACTTCCAACACCAGATGGGTGGGAGGTCTTCCCTACACACCAAGTAATTCTCCAGGGACACCAACCGGGTGTCAGTTCAACTTTGACACTCTCTACCTGGAGATAGCATCCGCTCCCACGGGGCTCAGTCCCACCAGACTGCCCCCTCTTTGGATGCCAATAGCAAGTCTAGGCTTCTGGAAATTCTCATGGAATAGCTACAAATTGAGAATCGTCACGACCTTTTCTTCGGGTTTGACCATTTTCTAGAGTGGCTCACATAACTCAGGAAAGCCCTTTACTTCCAATTACCCATTCAAAAGGATACAATTCGGGAACAGTCAAATGGAAGAGGTGCATGAGGCAAGGTGAGGTTTCTTACCCTCTAGAGCACCCTCCAATTGTTCATCTGCCCAGAAGCTCTTCAAATCCCAATGTTTAGGGTATTTTGGGGAAAAGACAGTTTGACGATTCCAAGGGTTTTTTGGGGACTGTGTACCAGGAAACAGGCTGAAGATCAGATGTACATTTCTTATTACAAATCACAATATCACCGTAGCATATCTGGAATTGTAAACTAAATCTAACTCATGGGTTCCACAACTGCTCTTTGTCCCTGGGTTTGTATTCAGCCTTGTTGTTGGCCTCTTTTCCAAGCCTGGACACCTGGAATGCTAAAACAAAGGTCAAGATTTTTGTTGCCTACTCTCCTGAGAGCCTTCTGGGCCTCCCTGTCAGATTGTTCTTGCAAATGTTGCCTGCTGAGCATTCTTTACAAGAATGGGTTCGATTCCTAATTTTTAGTCCTGAAGGTTGAGCCAGTTTACCACTGTTAAATTAAATTTAAGAGTTTATTTGAGCAAAGCACTGTTCATGAACCAGGCAGCTTCCAGAACCAGAAGAGATTCAGAGCAACTCTGGTGCTGCCACAGACTCAGATAATATTTACGGAGAGAAAAAGGGAAGTGACTAGAGAAACAGCTGGATTGGCCACCGAGCAGCAGTTTCCCTGTTTGAACATGTTTCAACAGCTGGTCTCCTGTGAATGGCTGGCCTGGCTACCGTGCTTGGCTAAGATTAGGCTGCTTGTTACAAGAGTATAGTCCAGTCTGTTTACACACCCAGTTAGGGTACCGTTCACTAAGTTTGGAGACCTTTAGGTCAAACTTAAAATATCTAAGAAGCCAGATTACATTTATAACCACTAATTGATCCCCAGTTTTAATATGACTCCTGTGAAATAGGGAAATTGAGCCCTATGATGATATTCTTGAGTATAAAAGTAATTTTTAGCCTGGATCACCTTGAAACACATTGCACACAGGTTTTAAGTTTGTGTGTTATTACACTAATTGATAATGGTTGTGACTGGGAGGTTTTATATATTGAAATGGCCACACTATTTATTTGCTTCTTAGGGAAAATGATTCTCTTCTTCAATGTGTAGCAGAATTGTAATGATCTAACTCATCAGAACCAGCGCTTTCTCAGACATTTACTCCTACAAAGCATCTCTCTCATCCTATTCAGGACCCAGCTAAGTAAACATTATGCCTCCTCAGTTGAGTCCCAGGAATCACTCTGCTTTCACCAGCAGTACCAGGAGTCTGAGAAGTTAGCCCTTGAGTTTCATACCAGAACTACTGATCAAAACAGCTAGAAGTGGATAAAACATTTGCATTTTTAAAAACCCTCCCTGTAATTCTAACAGCTACCAAAGTTGGAGAACCAGTAAATTAAAGTGTGATAAGTTCTAAGATTCCTAACAGCACCGGGCTTGGAGGAGGAGGACCTTTGGGAAAATAAAGGGGGCAGAAATCAACCCAGTGTGGAGGTGTTAGGGGAGGCTTCCGAGAGATGATACTAGAGCTGAATTCTGAAGGATGAGTATGAGCCAGCACAAGGAGTGGAGGTGACAGAACATTCTAGAAGAGAGAACATACACAGTAGCGCATAGACTGCTTAGAAAATTGCAAACAACTTAGATGGGCTTGAGGAACAGATTCAAAGTTAGATATAACAGGAGGTGAGATCAGAGAGGTGAACAGGAGGCTGGTCGTGAAAACAATAAAAGGAGCATGGCAGAATGTGTGTCTTGGAGGTGATGGCTTTGTTGACAGTTCATGGAATGATGGATGTGAGAGAACCAGAAGCAGGACTGTGAGCGCTTCTATAGGGGATGAACCGAAATAGGGACAGTGGGGACTTCTCAAGTCATCACATCGGGAGCTATTTAGAAGGTAAAATCAGCAGAGTTGTTGCTGGGTTCGGCTTCTGATTTTTGAAATTATGGCGTTATTCATAGAGGGAAGACCTTAGTTGGAGAATAGGATTGGAAGGAAACATGATAGTTTCATTTTTAGGCATTGTATTAAAGGTACCTACAGGAAGTTTTATGTATTTAGAAACATGATAGATGATAGATAGATACAGATATTTCTACCTTATATAGAGATATATCTATATCAAGATATATTTCCTCCACTCACTGATAATTATAAGATATGGTAAGAATTATTGTCTGTAACGATAAAAAAATGAGACTTTGTCTGTATTATCCTAATTTTTTTACATATATAAATGTATTTAATCCCTCACAATGGCATCCTGCAGTGAAAAATGGATTTAAACATGACTCTCAGATAATCTATTTTCTCTGCAAAGAAAAAGGTGAGTTTACCTGCTAAAAGTGAGAAACAAGGGTTGGAAAGCGAAGCTGAAAAGACTTAATCTCGTTATAGAATTGGCTTTTCTTTGTTATTGAATTTACCACGTTTATCTTGCCCCAAACACCCCTGTTGCAGCCACGTTTTTGCAGTCTCTCCAAAACAGAATGATTAATTCGTGCACCTCTACTTTTTGCAAAGGCTCACCTTTTCTAGAAAAGGAGGGAGCATCATTCTTTGCTAAACTCGTAACACATGAGCTGCAGTCTGCACCGAACCTTTTGAAAAAGAAAGTGCAAAGTGGGGAAATCATGCAAACCCTAAAAAGCTGAAGATGGAATTTGGGAACTAGTGGCATACAAATGCTGTCTCCTGATGTGAGCCAGTGTGTGTGTCTATGTGCAAACTCTGTGTTTTAAAGGGCAATCATTTGTGCTTCTGGATGGTATCTCCCTGAATAAATAGGACAATACTCCATGAAGCTGAAATATTGCTCACCTCTCTTTTATAAAAAAGGTTATACCTTTCATAAGCAGATCTCTCAATCAACACATTCCTATTCCCGGGGCTTTATGACTCTGATAAAAACTAATGAAGAATTAATTTTAAAGTATCACAACACATGGACAGCATTTACCTAAAGGTTTTTTATGTGTACTTTCTTCTTTTAATAAATGCTTTATTCTACAACAGCTTTACAGCTGCAGAAAAATTGCAATGATAGCACTGAGAGTTCCCATATAGGTCACACCTAACTTCCCACATGTCATGATCCTACCTTGGTATGTCACATGTGCCACAAATCATGAGTCAGTACTGAGACATTGTTATGAACTAATGTCTGTCATTTACTCAGAGCTTCCAGTTTTACCCAGTGGCTTTTCTCCCTTCCAGGATCCCATTCAAGATACCGTGTTATATGTATTTTTCAGGTCCCCTTCGCTCCTCTCGGTTGTGATGGTTTCTCGGACTTCCTTTGCTTTAGATGGCCATGAAAGTTTTGAAGAACCACAGTCAAGTGTTTCGTAGAATGTCCCTTCACTGGGATTCATCTCGTGTTTTTCTCAGCATTACATGGGGATGACTGTTTTTAGACCAGACCGCCGAAGTGAAGAACCATTTTTATGACATCATGTCAAAGAATGTACTCTCTACACGAGGAGTAACTTTGATACGACCTTTGAACATCTGGCTAAGGTGGTACTCCGGTTTCTCCACCACAAATATATCCTCCCCCCACCACCTCCTGGCCTTTCATACTGGACTCTTTTGAAGGAAGGCATTGTGTGTAGCCTAAATAATCAGGAAGTGGGGAGCTTTGTCCACTTTCTTGAAGGCAAAGCATCTATAAAAATCATTTGGAATTCTTCTGCACAAGAGACTTGCCTCTTCCTGTTTACTTGCTGATTGATTTGGTATTTTTATTGGTGTGGACTCATGGGTATTTATTCTATACTTTGGGCTATAATCCTAAAAGTGCTTCATTTAGTTTATGACTTGAATTGCTCGAGACTTGTCACTACCGAAGCTCTTTCCTGACGCCTATGTCTCTTTGAGACAAGCCAATCGCTTGGAAAATTTTGAGTATTTTCTTATTTTCTGGGACCACAAGATGTTCTGGACTCATCCTGTATTCTTCCTTCTCCAACACCAGAATCAGCCAGTTATCCAAAGAGAACGTGTTCCTCTTATTGGGTAAAAGTAGAAAGTAAAATCTGAGCCCCAGCGGTGCCCATTGTTTAATTCCGAGATACATGTAGATCATGATTGTCTGATAAATCAGAATTATTAACCTGTGCCCACATGGGAAATAACTTTTTCAATTAAAGTGCAGTGCTTATGTGCACCTGCTTGTTCCTTTAGATGTACAGACTCTAGCCATTTTCAAAGTTACTTAGGCCAGCACCTTTTTTGCCCACCCTATTTAGTGAGGTGGTTTCATACATTTGTGATGTGGTTAGATGGTCTTGTTTCACTCTGCATTTTATCCAGATGTTCTTTTGTCTCCTAAATGCTTTTTTTAAATGGCGTACATCAAGGTTCATTCTTTTTGCTGTGAAGTTCTTTAAGTTTTAACCAATACGTAGTGTCATATATCCACCAGTAGAGTATCATACAGAATAATTTTACTACCAGAACAATTCCCCAGTGTTCTGCTTAATCATTAACCTTCTTCCCCTCTCTCTCGAACAACTGGAAACTGCTACAGTTTCCAGCCACTACTATAGCTTTTCCTTTTCCAGAATGTCATATAAATGGAATCACACTCCTGATATCCTTTGCATATTTGTGTTTTTCAGTTTCCATATACTTTAAGATTCAGCCATGTCTCTTTGTGGCTTGTTTGTTGTCACTAAAAATATTCCATTTTATGGATATTCCACAATGTATTTATTCATTTACCCATCGCAGGATTCTTGGTTGCTTCCAGTGTCTGGTAAGCATGGTTAAATCTCCCATAAACATGTATGCCCAGGTTTTGGAATGGACATGCTTTCGAACGCTGGGGGTTTTGCCCCTCACATCTGCCTTGATGCTTCTCCTAGCCTCTTTCGGGGTGAGGGGCAGCACTGGTCACCTGCAGGTGAGATTTTCTCACAGGTGAGAGTCTTCGGTGCTTCCTGACACTTCCACTATCCCTCTTCACCTGGCAGCCCCCGGGCGCCCTGCCGGGCCTCCTCCCTTCCTCCAGCAAATCTTTGTCATCCTCAGTGTCACGTACACCTTCGCAACACCCAGACAAATCTAGCACCAAAACAGCTTCTCCTCACATTGGATTGTGCTGGGAAGAGTGGCTTCCCAGTAGGCTTCTGACAGCCAACCATCCTTGTCACCAGTTACAGTCAGCTTCCTGCCTCTCAGTCCCTGGCTCTCTCATACTCTTGTCTTCCTTTTGCTCTCTTTTTTCTTTCTTTAATATCCTCCATACCTTACTTCTATTTTTGCCATTGACCTTTTTTTTCCTCATAAATTATTTTGGCGTGTGATGCACTGTGAGGAAGCCCCGATTCTAGTATGAATAAGTCCTTTTACAGCACCATACTCTAAAGGCAGAAAGCATCCTATGCATCCTCACCACCTATAAGCAGCTTCTCTCATCTCGACAATATGGTGTCCCCTTCTCATTGGTTTTTAAATGAACGGACCTGATTTCCAATTCCAGCAGCGCCTTCTGTTAGCTGGGTCATGTTGGGTAATGTGTACCACCTATCCAAGATTCGATTTCTCATTCAGAAGATGGACATATCACCAATTTTATGAGAGTCAAGTATGCAAATCTCTTAATAAGTGCCTGGAAGAGTCGTTACAAATATATATTAGTTATGTTTTTATTTGCTCTTTCCCCATAGAATTTCATTTTTCCAATATTTTTATCAAACCCTTTTCCTACCTGTCCTTTCAAGGCTGTGAGTTTTAAGGAGAGTGAGTGCTAGTAAACAGAGAATGACAGTTTGCTAGAATGCCTAGCTACCTTGCCACGCTAAAAGGGAGATTTCTGTGTACATAAGGCCTTTTGTCACCTCTGAAGCTTCTGTTGTGTAGAAAGATGATAAACAACTAATATTTAGCAGACTCATATGTAACACATACTGCAGCCCAACTCAACAATTTAAAATGTGTTATTATTATTTAAAATTATATTTAACATCAGAATGTGGGGTTCAAGTGAGGATTAGCTACATAAGTAGACTGCATGCAGGTGAAGTCTGGGCTTCCAGCTGGCCCTCCACTCGCCCTGGTAACGAGCCAGATATCCATTGTGTTGTCACTTGACCGCTACCCTCTGTCCTCCCTCCCTCCCCTGGCAGTGCCCAGTGACGGCCGATGCCTCCCTTGTGCTCAGGTGACTAAGGTTGAAGGCCCACTTATGAGTGAGACTATGTGGTCATGGACTTCACAGCAAATTAGATGGCGTTGGAGACCATCAGGCTGAGCGAACTATCACAGAAACAAATAACTAAAGTCTATTATTGAATGTTTTATTGTATATGGTGTTAATAAGGTCTGCTTGACATTCAGGGAGCTCTATGCCAGGCACCATGTGAATCCCTCTAACACATCATCTCGTTTAATATAACTGTTATAATTCCATGTGCAGGCACGATCTTTAATTTACTTAGCAGCACAAAGTAAGTGACCGAGTTTAGCATGGAGCCATGCACCTAAGACATATTTGATATTTATTTGCTAAATCAATCACCAGAAGGGCTGAGATTTGGTGTAAAGACTGGCTCTCTGCATTTTTGTATTATTTCACTGAATCATTATAAAATCTCCCCAGGAGTCCTCTTTAAATGTAGTATCTGAAAAGCTGAACACAACAATTTCAGGGCACGTGGATTACCAAGATTCCACACGCCTTGGAGGAGGAGAGTGGGCAGGGAGCAGAGGATCAGGCCGGGATGGGGACTCAGAAGCAGCTCTCGACAACCCCCCTGCAGCACTGTCTCCCTGCTGGAGAATCCTAAGGTCTCCCTGAAGGAAACAACGGAGGGTGTGTGGAGTCCCCGCAGAGCTCCCGTGACCTGGGTGCAGCCCTTCTGAAGCCTCTTGAAAAGGGTGCCACGGGAACAAGGACCTCCCTCATAAGCATCTGTGATGTGATCGATTTCGATGTTGCAGAGATGGATTAATAAGGGCACCTGCAGCACAACCCCGGTGAGTCGACAGGGGGTTGTGTGGTGCACATGCACCAGTTCTGCACTGTAAGTCTATTCACGTTGCCCGCCAGCGTCCACATTTAAAGCAAGGAAAGGAAGTTTCAACAATAGAACCACAAACAGAGTCAAGTCCTATTTTTGCTTTCATGTCCGTACTCCTCAGAGAACTTCTCAACATAGAGCAGGGGGGAGTGGAGGGTTTGTGCTTCCCCCTTGGGACTTTTACAGAATTTGGAAGTCAGGCTCTGCCCAGCCCTGCTGGCAACCCCTTCAGTCTTGCTCCTTGCAGGGACCCAGGCATGATCTGCACAGGGAGAGCTTTAGAAAACTCAGTTACACCACCAGATAGAGTTGTGTCCGCTTGCAAACAAGCCAGATTTCAAGGTTCTCAAAGAGTGGGTGCACTCTGGATCAGTTCCCTGACAGATTTGCCCAGTGTTTGCAAGACAAGTTTTGCTCCTCCTAGGAACTCTCAGTGTGGGTCAAAAACTGTTTCCCATCATTGTTTCTTATATAAAACACCCAGAGTGCATGGCGCGGCTGCCCCATTCAAGAGGGGAGTGTATGGGAAAGATAAAGGCTATGTCCAGGCAGCAATTGCTCCTTTAGAAAGAAAGCAAGGTCTTCTTCAAGAAGAGCCGGTCTCTTGACACCTATTACTTGGAACCAATCTTGAGAAGAACCTCATGGGAAAGATTGTCCCTTACGAATTTCAGGCCCACTCTAGAAAGTGTCAGCTTCAGCTCATAAATCACCGTGACTGTGACTTCTGAATAATTTCTGCGGTTTCCCTTACTGTGTGTACAAATTTGCAACATCCCAAGTTGCTGGGCCACAAGAGAGCCCAATATATGCATTTAAACTTTTATCAATTAGCCTCGGACAAAATTCTGAATAAAATACATCTGAGAGTACTTGGTTTTTTCCATGTTACTCGCTTTCAAGAAACATTTGGAATTTATGTATTAAAAATGATGTGATTTCCAAGCAGAATTCAAGCCCAGAATTGAAAAAGGACAGATTGATCATTTGACTATGAAAGCATAAAATAAGGGCTTCCATACAACAACTACTGTAAGTTTTACTGCACTACAGTTCTACATGTATAAACTCATTCATCCTCACCAAACCCTGCGAGTTGCTTCTCTTACTATGCCCATTTTAAAGATCTAAAATATGAGGCACAGCTAAGTTAAATAACTTGTCCAAGATCATAGCGCTAGTAAAACAGAGCTATAACTCAAATCCTAATGGTCGGACCAGGATTAGTATAACACCTGTAAAATATTTTGTTTGGCACAAAATATAAACAAATTCAAAAGACGAAAGACAGAGTGCAAAACTGTAATCATAACATAATAAAAGATAAAAGCCTAATTTTCTTAACTTAAGATAATTTAAGAAATCCATAAGAAAAAATATGAACAACGCAAGATGAAAAAATGAAAATGATCGCAAGATGTAAACAGTCAGTTTAGCATTTTCAGAACAATGACCAATAAGCATATGAAAAGATGTTCATTCGGCATCTGCTGCCTCTAAAGGAATGCAAATCATAACAACAAAGAAATAAGTATTTTTCTCCTATCAGAAAAATACAAGTGAAAAAGCTTAATGATTCCCATTGCCAGCAAGTGTGGGGGAGACAGGGCGTCTCATAACATTTGAAGGGAGTGTTATTAGGAGCAAAATTTCTAGAGCGCTATTTGGCAATGCCTATTACGGTAAAAGTGCACATAAACTTTGACCCAGCCATCTTATTACTGGAAGTACGTTTTCCCAATTTACCCTACAGGATATCACCGATGTAATTTGTAAGAGACCCATCATTAGCATCGTGTGGAACAGCAAAAACCTGAAAACTCTTAAATTGTTTATCAATAGGCTCCTATAATTATGATACAGAGATATAATGACCTACTGTTAAATTTTTCCAATTTTGCCAAAATGCAAGGTCTCATAGATCAATCATTGTTTTTTTGATTTAAAAAGTAGATAACAGCTGGGCTCGGTGGCTCAGCCTGTAATCCCGCGCCTTGGGAGGCTGAGGTGAGTGG
>NW_007246537.1:49164-61138 GCF_000164805.1 Carlito syrichta
CCACTGCACTCCAGTCTGGGCGACCGAGTGAGATTCCAACTCAAAAAAAAAAAAAAAAAAGTAGATAACAGTATGTATAATATGATTAATTAAAAATAATTTCTCCCAAGTTAGTGAATCTAATAAGTGATTTTTTTTTTTTGAGTTGGAGCCTCACTCCGTCACCCAGACATGAGTGCAGTGGCACACTCCCGGCCACCACAGCCTCAACCTGCTGGGCTCCGGTGATCCTTCCACCTCAGCCTTCCAAGTAACCAGAACTACTGGCACGCGCTACCACACCTGGCTAGTTTTTGATTTATTGTAGAGATGAGGTCTCGCCAAGTTGCCTGGGAGGGTCTCGAACCCGCAGGCTCAGGCCATCCACTCGTCTCGGCCTCCCAAAGCACTGGGATGACAGGCTGAGCCACCGAGCCTGGCCTAATAAGTGATTTTTAAATGAATAGGGAGCCCCGGGACAGGGCACACTGGAAAGGGGTGCTAACCTCATGCCTCAGCCTGTTCCATGTACAGCGGGAGGCCATCGGCCATCTACAGGTGAGGATGTATTTGCTCACTGCCATTCCTAGGTAGGAAAATCATCCTCCTCAAATGGTCCTGGATATAACGGAAATTAGAGGATTGTCTCACGGTCACGAGAATCCAAGTGACATGGCCCTGTCTCTAGAGCAAAGGACTTCCACATGCCACCTGGCTTCAGTCACTGGCAGCGGCAGCTCTGGTTTCTGAGCACTGCGTTGAATGCCTGGGCACATTTGTCAAAGGGCAGCCTTTTCGTTTGCTTTGTTTCTGCAGCCCTACTCCTTCTCAACCCCTGCGTCCCCATTTTCTCACCTGTTTCTGATTGTGAGGCTCCCCCTCCCGAGTCTGCCAGAGAGCTGGCATTCAGGGTTTGCTGGGTGCAGTCTGACAGCGAGCGGGGAATTCCTGAAACCTGTCTGCCTTAAGCATGGTGAGCTACCTGCATGAGTTAAGGTAGGCTAAAATGGAAACCAATTCAGCTCCCTATCCCTTAACACAACACAGATTTACTCTCTTTTCGGGTCTCTGGTTCATCACGGTTCTGTGTGGAGATGTGAGCAGGGGTCTCATCCCCAGAGCCACTCAGCCTCCCTCGCTGATGCAGTTCCACCCTATCTGGGCGGCACCCTTTGGGAGTCTCACCACCCATCCTCAAGGGTCTTAGCAGCAGTGCTAGAGAATCCTCCCTTGCAAATGCTTCGACCTGAACTAACAAAAGTCACTTCCACCCCAGTCGGAACCAGTCCTGTGAGTCTGTTTAACCTCTGTGGAATGGGAAAATGGAATCCCTTGCACGTGTCTGGAAAGAGAGAAAACCCAGATGTGGGTGAGCACCTGAAGTTGGCCCATCCACGATCCAAAGTTGGCCCATGCCCAAAGCTCTCACTTTCTCCTTTTCGTTTGAAAGAGGCATCTGCCTTCTGGCCTGAGAGTGGTTAGGGTCCAGTGGAGGAGGCTGGATGGCAGGAACACTTCCATGCTCAGCGAGCCGGCACCCAGCCTTGGGGGAACTGAATGCGCACCAGGCAAGAGAGGTAACTGCCTCCTGTGGGTCAAAGCACCGGGTTGTCCGGGCTTGAGTCCCAGCCCTTGTGCTTGCAGGTGTGCGGCTGCAGGGAGCCTGTCTCCTCGCTGTCCCTGAGTTTTCCTGTCTGGACAAGGAGGGACTCACAGAGTGGTGAGAATTCAGTTAATGTATGTAAATTGCGTTCAATGCTCCCTAGCACACAGCAAACTTGACATAATAATTAGCTATGGTAATAATGGTTATTCTTAATTAATCATTTTAATATCACTGCTTGGGACCCCCCCAGGGGAATGGGTAAGCAGTAGCACTCTGGGAAGAAAGATGATCTCTTTCTGCAAGGTGGTGGCTGCCCTCCCCCTGCCAAGTGCTTTTCTTGAGTCAGGGTTACAGAAGGCTGACCGGTCCCCAGGGCTTGTGTAGGAAGCCTTTGGGTCACATCCAGCAGTTAAATCGGGAATGGAAGCTGTGTGACCAGAGAGGAGGGGACCGGGCACGACCAGGGCCGCATGGCCTGTAGCTCACCCCTGACACCTTGTGGCCAGGAGAGCGACCGCAGAGGGGCATGCTCAGCCTTGGGGCGAAGGTGGGTGTCCTTTTCCCTCCTTCCCGGGCATGCTGACCAGGGCTCAGTCCACTTCCCAGAAACGAGGCGTTTTGCATCAGAGCAAGGATTTTAAGGAGGAAAGAAAGGCACTCTTGCCGAAGGCAGTTCCGGGTTCCAGAGATGTTTAATTTTTAAATGAACAGGGTTGTGACTTGGTATCTGTCGACAAAATGGGACACAGGTGAAATATTACACACGTTTAAGCACAACTGTGAATTTGATGGGAAGGGGTCACCTTTGAAGGTTTGCAACGTGTTGTGATTTGATTTCAGTCTTTTTGACTGAACAAAGCAACACAATTGGGTAAGACAAACGTAAAAAGAAAATCAGCCAAGTTGGACAGGGGTCTTTGTTGAAACTCAGTGGTCTGTAGGGTGATTTGGGTTCACACGAGAAGCCCCTGTTGACTCAACCTCAGTCTCCGACAGTCATGTTCTCTCCAGGGAGGCTGTGCTGAGCTGCAATCCGATGTCAGCTTAACACGGACTTCTCCATCCTTCTCAACACCGACTTTTCTCTTAACACGATTATCTGGCTCTTCCTTTACCGTATGCCATCAAGAGCCTCTCACTGCCAGACTGATTAGTAATTGTTTTCCCTCGTCTCTGAGCTCCCTCCGGCTCACAATAGCCAACCAGCTGCAAGCGTTATTTTTTAAGAACGTATTTTCTTGTAAGTACAGGGCTTGCTTTGTCTGATCTGCTGTTAGCCATGCCTCTTCGAATTCCACAGAGACACAGAGGTTCAAATAAATTAAAACTGCGTTGCCTCTTCAAACGCATAAGGCACTGTCTGTGGTTTTACCATCGTCATTCTAATCCTCAATTCCTGCTACTCTGGGATTCAAAGAAATCAATCAGCAGGGATTAAAGGAATGACCACTGGAGATCAGGATGACTTCAAGCATTAGAGGGCTGAAAAGTAGAGTGAATAAATGTTTAAATCAGCGATGGTCATAGAATGATGAGAGTCCCAGTGACACCTTTAGCTTGGCAAAATGAGAACAGGAGTAATCACTCAGGCGGGTCACTTTTTGTTGCTTCCTTTGTCCAAACATGGCTGGACCCTTAATCCGAATGACCCATTGACTAAAACGCATTTTTGTAGGAGAAAACAATTAGTTGGAGGCTTATTGCTTTTAAACATATCTTGGAATTTTTCTGATAAATATAAGCAGTGAAACAAATGCAAGCAAGTAGAATATGTTTGACAATATTTAGCATGAACAGCTGCCTGGCCATAAAAATAGAGTTTGCAAATAGGTGTTTTTTAAAGTAGTGAAAGCACCTAAAAAAATCAGGAGTTTTGTTGTTGTTGTTTTACAAAAATATTCAAGCTATTAACTTTTTAAAAGCAATTTGCAAACGATTCAGTCGTAAGTTTTGCCCATTCATACACATGTGCATGTGAAAGGACATATCAGGAACTATTCTCACAATTACCTCTTTTCTGCTCAATTTTTGATTTGTTGGGACTTTTTTTTAAATGAGTGATTTTGATATGGGAATGAAAAATCATTTAAATGATAATGTGCTCTACAAAATTACTTCTTTACCTCAGCTGTATCTAGGAAGGACTCCTCGTTCTGTGTTAGACTCTCAACACTTGTTCATGTCCTCCTGTTCCACTGGGATATTTTCAGAACAGACATCGATGGCAGTCTGATAGCGAAGGTTTTTGGGGATAACTTGATCAGGTTAGCAGAATTCTTAAATTATTTTCTGGGCTTCAACGTTCACTTTGAATCTGTAATTTTGCAGCTTGAAAGAATGTTATATATCTAACACAAGCCTTTCATTTTAGATTTAAAGAACCGGTGCCGAAATTTCTAGTGACTTATGCGGGTCACACAGAAACTCAGGGGTAGATATTGTGCTAAAATCCAACTATAACATCTCTTACCCGCAGCTCTGACTAACATGCAATGTAATGGTCTCTTATATCCTGAAATCTCGGACCAGATTTCATGGGGAAAATGACCGAGAAGGATTCACAAAGTAAGAGAGATGCAATAAGATGTCTCATTACCATAATACCCCCGTGCCAAGAGCAAGCTCCCACCCCACTCCTAGCTAAAATTCAGTTCGGTTGACGATGACATTTTTCTGTGCAAGCACACTCCCAGTACCACAAGAGAAGTGATTAAGGAAGCATATTTCTTTTACAGAAATTTCCTAAGCATCCGCTTTGAGGAATCCATCTCAAACTGTCAAATCTCTTTCTACTTGGCGCAAAAATATGATTCATATCACATTATATAAAGTGTATTGTATTATAAATGGATCAGTGTTTTCAATATGGCTTTTCTGAGCTATGAGAGGAATTGGAGATGGCTTTTCCATTGAGTCTGAAATGTGTTTTCCGTAAAGAAAGGTGAAGAAAACAGTTTAATCTTCTGAAGGGAAAGCATAAACATATTTTTATTATACATTACGAGCTAGACGTTTTAAAGAATAGAAACAGGTTCACAGATACTCATCAATAACCCTGCAAGGGAAAATGCAGGCGAACGAAGGGAGAAACAAGGCTGGCAGTGCCACCGCCTAGGGAAGCAGGCCCTCCTTCCGCATTCAACGTCCAGTGCCTTTCTCTGGCCTTCCAGCCGGGCCTCTCCCACTTCTTCCTGAAAAAAGTGCAAGCGAAAGGCGGTCAGTAGGATGAATGTGGAATGCCTGGAGGAAGAATGAGATTGGGAAGCAAACATGCATTCTGCCCTGGGGCAGAGCATCAGAAATAACCATTTACCACGATTTAAAACAGAGTGCCAGAAGGAGGATAGACTGCATTGTCTAAAGAACAATGTGGAGGCAAACTAGGATATATATCCACCCGCCCCTCTCGTATTTCATGGGCACCCACTTCTACCTGCCGTGATGCTGTCATCCCTGAGCAGATGCATCACGGCCGTCACTGGGAAGTGCCACTTTCCTTCCCGAGTTGGCGTCAACACTCAGCTCAATTTCCCAACTCTGATATTTCATTTCCAAATAAAAGTGATGTCTAGGTTGAGTCAGCCACCAACAGTCCTTTTCATAAGTCTGGAGCAATTTCCATCTTATATCATTAAATCAACCAGTAACATTTTTGGTATTCTACATCAAAATATTTTAACATAATTTACCTGTAAAATAACTTCAGTGAACGTAATTATAAATTATCAAAAATTTCACAATATGCAAGGTAGAAAGTGTGTTTTATGATGAGCAACTCTTCAGAAGAAATATAGTATATGCCCTATGTAATATTTTAGCATTATCGATTTTATCCTCTACAAAAAATGTTGACACAAGCATTGAGATCAGACAAAACTTTTCTATGTTCAAGCTGAGTCGCATTTCTTTTGGTCGGGATCAGAGCTTAATTATATTCTTATTTTTAAAAAATTTTGGTGAAGAGATGCTACAACTTTTCATAATTACCTGTTCCAGAAAGTCAGAGTAATAATAAATTATTTCCAGCTTTTAGTACCTACTAAAGTTCTTTTGTACAAACTGAGTATTCAAAAATGCTTCTTGGCTTAAACCGAATTTCCAAATTAAATTTAGTCAATAAAGTTTTATTAAACCCTAACCTCCATTCATTAATTTATTTATCATTTATTTATTGAACATTTACACATGGTGAGAAGTTATGTTGAACCTGAGGGAGATAAGCATGAAAAAGACACAGGCCTTGATTTCTGTTCTCTAGGACAAGTAGGACATGGACGAGCAAATCAACAATCACAGTGCAGTTTGTCAAGTTCTCTGATTGGTGCAAAATTGGGTGTTGTGAACTCCTGCTACCTTGGGGGTTTAAAAGAAGCTTTTTAGAGGAATTGGGAAAAAATGACATTGGCGTTATATAGTCTCAGGACTCCTGGATTTATAATTAAGATGGAACAAAGATAAAGACACATGACAATAATAGCAAGGAGAACAAAATAATTCCAGTGGTACTAATAAAAGGATTATGGAGCTATAACGTGAAGACAGAAACTGAATTTAATTTAAGATTGGGGTAGATTTCACAAGAGAACTGTCATTTCAGTCAAGGGATGAGTAGAATATTGTCTGTGGAGTAGTGAAAATACAAAGGCCCAGAGAACCCCACATGAATAGAAGGTTGAGAAAAGGTCAGTCAGTTCTCCAGCAAGACTGGAAGAGCATGTTGTGTGCAGAGCTGACCGGGATGGGGAAGCCACCCCACCCTCAGGTGCAGACAAGTCTTCATGTATTGATGCAGTCCAGATCCATGTGACTTCCAGTGTATGTGCAGAAGGGGTGTCCAGATTGATGGAGAACTTGGTTTTTTCATGCCGAGTGGTCTTGGGAATAAGGAAGAGGTCTCTCCTTTGGTTTCATTGTTTCCTACTGGTTTTTTCCAGACGAGCTGAACTCTCTGCTCCTTTCTGACCCCATTGAATTCTGGGTAACCTAAGGGTCGCCTATCAAAGCCATACCTTTTTCTCCCTTTCTCAAGCTGTAAGAGCATTCCTCCTTCGTGGCTGTTGTCCTTGCTGTGCTATCAGTCTCACCGGAACTGCACCCAGCACTTTGACTGCCTAACTCCTCACCATTCAGCTTCGGTTCAGATGTCCTTTTCCCAGAAGGCTTTTGAGAGCAATGCTGACCAATCACTTCCTCCTCCTCTAATAGGACCCAAGTTGCTATTTACCCACCATCTAGCTTTGCTGCTTCCCTACATTCTGCGCTGTGAGAAATCACCTGATTTATTGATCCGTACACTGCATTCTGTCTCCCCTGTCTGTAATATAGACTCCCTGTGGGTGTGGCTTCTCGGTCTGGCTCACCGTGGCACCACCAAGGTGTGGGGTAGAGTTATGCTGGATGAATGAATGAATCAAGACCTCATTTGGCTTCAATTGCCTCGGACTATCTCTGCTGGGTAACCAGAGAATCCAGGCCCAGAGTCTCTCTCCCACTGCCAGACCCCAAGAAAATGAAAATGAAGGACTTGCCAAGTGTTCCCAGGAGGTTTTTAAAGAATAATGTTATCGCCGGGCTCGGTGGCTCAGCCTGTAATCCCGCGCCTTGGGAGGCTGAGGTGAGTGGATTGCCTGAGCCTGCGGGTTCGAGACCTGCCCGGGCAACTTGACGAGACCTCATCTCTACAATAAATCAAAAAATTAGGTGGGCATGGTAGGCGCGCCTGTAGTTCCAGCTACTCGGGAGGCTGAGGCGGAAGGATTGCCAGAGTCCAGCAGGTCGAGGCTGCGGGGGCCGGGAGCGGCCATTGCACTCCAGTCTGGGCGACAGAGTGAGACTCCAACTCAAAAAAAAAATAAAAATAAAATAAATAAATAATATTATCAACACGCAATTTTGTAAAATACAGTTGATTAAAAGAAGCAGAGAGGCCAATGCGACCCTTTTGTTAAAGAAAATAGTTAACTAAAGTAGAGCTTGGAGGGAACCAGTAATGGGGCCTCTTGGGCAGTGGAATTTCAGGAGCAGGAAGCATGCTCTGACCCTCTCCTTCTGCCTGATGATTTTCCTGGAGTAACTAGTCACAGGCATCTATAAAGTCCATGCATATCCCTTGGCAAAAGCAGAACCCCATGGAAAATAATTAGTGATGGCTTATCTGGGAGAATGCAGTTATCAGAGCTTCTGTTCCAGGGGACAGTGGAAACCAAAACCCAAAAGCAATCTGAGAAAGGGAACGGAAGGGGAGAGGGAGGGCTCGTGGATCAGTTTCAGGGGTCAGACTGGGCCGCTGAGATCCAGGGGGCCACTCTGTGAGAAGCGCGAAGGCAGGCGGTGAATCATGTTTCTCTTCCCCTTTGTTGAGGAGGAAAGGGGGAGGTCGGAGGCAGTCATCCTTGAGGTCACATCCTTTTTGGCAGCTATACTGGGTAGAAGCAACTTTGCAAATTACAAAATGTCTTTCATAATGCTAGTCTGAGAGCCCTGCTGGCTGAGTCTCTGATCAAGTAGTGAGGTCCAGGAATGGGCAGGCTATGAACGGAGAGCCTGGGGGCTGAGGTTTCCTTCTGTGGGGGAGGCCAGTGGAGGAGTGACTCGGCAGCTCGCAAGCAAAGGATCAATAATCTTGAACTCAAAAGGAGACACTTCTCGCACCGTAAATGGAGAAGGCTCGCTTGCCTGTATCCCCAAGAGGAACCAGAGCCTGAAGACTATTTTAAATGCTGGCGGTGAGCTACAGTCTCAGTCAGGAATTTAGCGCACATTATCTCTTTAAACTCCAGAAATATCCTGTGGGGTGATTTTATTCTTCTCATTCCACATTCCTGGAGGGCAGAGATCAGCTCATAATCTCCAATGTGCCCCGAGAAGCCATCACAGGGCACAGCATGGGAAATGCTCGGCAGATACGGATCAAAAGTAGACACGAGGGGCTGAGGACGCTGCTCTTTCTCTTATGAACTCATTTCTTCAGTGTCTCCTGACAGATGTATCATCTCCATCACTGAAGATTTAGCCATTCAAGGCAGCAGTCCCCAACCTTTTTGGCATCAGGGACCAGTTTCCTGGAAGACAGTGAAGACAGTTTTTCCACAGATGGGGAGGAGGATGGTTTCGGGATGATTCGAGGGCATTACATTTATTGCCTACTTTATTTCTCTTATTATTACATTGCCATATATCATGAAATACTTATACAACTCACCATCATGCAGAATCAATGGGAGCCCTAAGCTTGTTATCTTGCAACTAGACATTCCCATCTGGGGGTGGCGGAAGACAGTGATACCTGAAGTGTGTTGCTTATGTCCAGTCTACTCCATAATCCCGTTTTGGCTGCTTTCACTTCGGAAAACACTGCTTCGCCAAGATAGGATGTTGGAAGTGGAAGCAGGTTTTTTAGGGTTTTTGTGGCAGTCTCAGGATGTTCCACCTTGACTTTAATCCAGAACATACGGAGATCTGAAGTCATCTGAAACATACTTTTAAGCCCACTGTCATTTGTGATCTCAAGCAGTTGATCCTCTTCTAGCATGGACAAAGTTGACTCATCCGGCTTACTCACAAATGAGTCACAGATGCATTTCTTCCCAGTTCGGCGGCCTTTTGTGGTTTGGGTACAATGCTCAACATCATTTGAAAGCAGTGACAGGTGATCATGCACCAGCTTGGGAGAAGACCCCTGGCTCGGTCTCTTTCAAAATCTCACCTAATGTTTGAAACATGTCGACGATCACAATGTTCACTTATTGCCCCCAAAATTCCAGTTAGACTTTGAATAGAGCCACTTCATCTGCTGACTTGACCAGGGTTGTCGTCCTTCCCCGGAGTGACAGATTGAAGTTGCTGAGAGGTTGAGTATGTCACACAAGTAAACAAGTTTTGCGACCCAATTCTGTGTCACTGAAATGTGCTGCCAGTGGTGACTGTTTTTCTAAAAGAAATCTCTGGAGTGGCTCTCATAACCCCCAAACAGTGATTTTCCTTTAGAAACCCATCTCACTTCTATGTGTAAGAAAAGACATGTGTGCTCTGTGCCCATCTCACAGAGCTGTGCGAACAGGCCCGAGTTAAGGGCGTATACTTCAATATGGTTGATAATCACATCCTGCAGAACTTTGTTAAGTCCGGGTGACACTTTTCAGCTCACAAGCACTTCTCGGCGGATGACACAGTGTGTAGACTCATATTCGGAAGTGACTTTTCTGACCTGAGTAGTGAAACCAGAAAGCCGTCCAGGCATGGCAGCCACTTGTGTATGCTAATACAGAATAGCAAATTCAGTTTTCCTGATATGTAATCATTCAAAGACTTGAGTAGTTCAGAAACTGTGGTATTGGTTGTCAACAAATGTGCAGACAGCATCTCCTCCTGAAGATCCCCCAGAAAAATATATCACACAAAAACAAGCATCGTTGCCTTGTTGTCAACATCGTAGAATTGTGAACCTCGGTGGCATAATATGGTGACTTGCTAATCCTCTCTAAAAATTGTGTCTCAATATCCTCAACTGTTTCATCAATTTGTCTAGTCATGATGCCAGCTGAAAGAAAAACACGTGCCACCTTCTGAACTGCAGCATCTTCTAAAAGTTCATGACCAATGTCCTTAGCAGGATCAACTCTTCACCAGTGATAAAGGGCTAAGCTTTAGCAATGTGGTAGCCATTGAGAATGATGGTCTTGGTGCAGACACATGTAATGATGCGATGGCCTTTGACAATTGCTTCTGTTCTTCAAGTTCAAGTTTTTTTTCCTTCCCTTTTAAAAAGTCTTGTCTTTTAATGCAGCTTACTTGGTCCCCATGTGGCAAAGTAGTTTTGAACATTTCGTGGCTTTGTTGGATAGCTGGGCTTATACAAAGCAAGAATCACCTCCTGTTGCAATGAACCCATAATTTAAGTAGAACTTTTGGTATTTCCTATTAAATACAGCTTTTTCTTTGTTGTTATTGTTGTTGTTGGCAGTCTTAGAGTCTTCTGTTGTCTCATCACTGGGTCTTTCTGCCTTTTCAAAGCAACTCTTCAGTGACATTTGTTTTTTGCTCATTTTGGCTAGGGTTGGCTTGTGGGTTTACTAAAGCTACGACTGAGACAAGTGGGCAGTGTGGGAAAGAGGCGTAGGCACAAGTGGTAAATAAAATAATGGACGGGCCATGCATGAACTAAAATACGTGCCAGACTCTGACCTAAAGCCTGCCACCAGATGCAACTGTATTCTTCAAATGCATTAACTCACTCGCCACTCACTGATAGGGTTTGGATATGAGTCTTCAAGCAGTAGGGTTTTGATATGAGTCTTCAAGCAATTGATTGATGGTGGTCTCTGAGCAGCCACCATCATTGATGGTGGTCTCTGTGCCACGGTTCACAGGAGGGTTCACGCTCCTGAGAGAATCTAATGCTGCTGCTGATGTGAAAGGAAGCGGAACTGAGGCAGTAATGCAAGCAGTGGGAAGTGACTGTAAAAACAATTGAAGCGCCACTATCTGGCACACCACTCACCTCCTGCTGTGCAGCCCAGTTTCTAACAGGCCACAGATTGGTACCCTAAATTAGGGTTGAAGATCCCTGATTTAGGGAACTCTTCTGAGTTGTGGAAGAGGTCTTATTTGATCATGAGGAGGGATGGATTTAAGAGGCTGGGTTGTACCGGGTAAACAGAATCACTTTCCTAAGCTTTGGCTTCATCGTCAGGTTAGTAGAAAGATGTTCCTTCTACCACGTTTACATAGATGGGTATATGTGAACCTAAAGTGAAATCAAAGATTGGAAGTAGGTAAATTACCAATGGGTATCAAGTGTGATGAGTCTTAGATGCCACTAAGATGTGGATTCTATAAAAGCAAGATATGGGGGAGGCCCTGATAGGACTTGTTCTTCCTTTGCTTTGGGAAGCCCGTGGACTTTTGGCATTTCTATTCTAGAGCTGATGTGGGGTGAAGTCAGTGCTGGAAGTGATGCTTCTGCAGCGGGCCTGGCCATTGAATGCTTGTTTTCCCTTCAACTTCCAGGAAAGACTTAGGAACTGCAGGGGGAAAGACCAGTTGAAGTCAGGCAAAATTTTGCCTCAGCTTTCTACAGACTACATGACCCTGGACAAGTCACCTTTCTCTCTGAACATCAGACATAAATAAAAGATAGCTAACAGTACCCAACTTACCAAATGGATTAAATGTGTAAGGAGACAAAGTCTGCAATGTGTCCCTTCCTCCATGGTATTTAGCACAGTGTTGGCTGTTGGTGGCCAATGCACAGTCCCCAAGAAACTCACTTCTTCAAGTGGAATGATCCAGGAAAGCTTTCAAAAGCTTTTTGCACCAGCAGGACTGAGATGCACGGCATCTACCTTTTTTCTTCTCTTACTATAATAGCACTGGTCAAAAGTGACATAT
>NW_007246537.1:61158-86906 GCF_000164805.1 Carlito syrichta
TCACTCTGTCATCCCAGACTGGAGTGCAGTGGCCGCTCCCGGGCCACCACAGCCTCGACGTGCTGGGCTCCAGCGATTCTTCCGCCTCCGCCTTCCAAGTAGCTGGAACCACGCCCGGCTTGTTTTTGATTTATTGTAGAGATGAGGTCTCGCCAAGTTGCCCAGGTGGGTCTCGAACCCGCGGGCTCAGGCAATCCACTCACCTCAGCCTCCCAAAGTGCTGGGATTACAGGCTGAGCCACTGAGCCCGGCAAGTGACAAATATTTTAACAATTCCTTTCCTTCAGGTTTGACAGGGCAGTAGAGCCATGGTATGGTTCCAACTTCTCTAAGAATATTTTCACCTCACAGTGATAAATCCTTAAGAGACCACAGTTTCAAATAGCAAAAACTTCATGTTGATTTGAAATGTAAGAGTGGGTGGCGAGAGAGAGAGTAGAAATGCAAGAATGGAAGTAAATACTTATTCTGAAATATACAGAATCCAAACAAGAACAAATGGGCAGCACAATGAAATCCAAGTTGCCTTTGCCACGTGCTTTTTAAGCAAAGGGAAGATATAATTTCCAAGCCCAACCTTGCAAGTCGAGGCATGCCCTAGCACGCTCTTCTGGTGACCAGCCATTCACACTATCCATCATCTTGCACCATTCATTCATAGCTATCAAACAGGATGACATCTCAGACAAAGTAAGAATAATGAAGGTCACAGGAATTTGTGCAATTTATTATTGGTGTTAAGCCATATTACTTTAGCCATTGCTTAACCAAAGTTTGCTTAGTACAATTGTGTCTCTGAGCAAAGGGTTATAATTATCAAGTGACTTTTCAAATGTCAACTCTTACTGAAAGTGTCAGACTGGCCATAGATCACCTTGACCTCTGTTGGAGGAAATGCCTGCTCATGAAGCACATTGTTATTTTCTCTCACATAGAAACTACAATCTTAATTTTCTTCTATCTGGAGTAATTTTTTTCTAATTTTTAAAAGAAATGCATGCCTTGATTTCTTTGCTGTTGTCATTTGAAATTCTTAAAAGCAAAATTACCTGTCCTGTCTGAGTGCAAATTTAGAAGCCTCCTCCTTCCTTGTGTTTGTGTTTCCATGGTGTCAGGGAGACTGCAGAATCTCCTGGGCAAGCAACCTTACCTGTATCCAGAGTGACAGCCACTGGCACCGAGTAAAACGGAGCAGAAGACAGGTATCCTTCTAAAAAAAAAAAGGACACTTGCAAAGAGGGGCTGATTTGAGACAGAAATCATCCAGAGAAAGGAAAGAGTTTACAATGACAAGCTGAATTCAGAAGCAGGCCATGAAGTCTGAAGAGCCATTGTGGTACCAGAGGAGAAGGGCGGGGTTTTCCTCCCCCTTCCCACTGGGTAACTAACGCCACCCAGCTACTAAGCACACCGGGGGTGTAAAGCAGTACCTTTTCCCTTCTATTCGTAATACATCGTTCCAAAGCACCATTGTAATGAAGCCTTTTTTTACCTTTCCCTTGGAGTTGTGAGAGTCATCTGCAGAGGACCAGGGTTGCCTGGGCTTTCATCTGAATGAGGAACAAAGCAGGAGACCAGCAATGAAGCATCACAGCTTGAGCTGTGCTGAGATGGGATGTTCAGTGGCACTGGGTCTCAGCAGCAGGGAGGCCTGGGAATGCAGTGGCTCTGTCTGTATGCAGTTTCCCAAGACATGTCAAGAAGGAGCTAGCTAGTTGGTGATTACTCTCTAGCAGAGACGGGTAAATCTATTCTGTAAAGAACCAGATGGTGAGTATGCAGTCTTTGAGGGCCATACAATCTCGTGCTCTGCATTTTAATGCAAAAGCAGCCAGAGATAACACATAAACAAATGAGCATAGCTATCCTTCAAAGCAACCTAGTAGACACTGAATTTTGACTAGTATATAATTTTTGGTCCATGAAACTATTCTTCTTCTGATTTTTTTAACCATTTAGAAATGTAAAAGCTATTCTTAGCTCTGGGCTATACGAAACATGTGATGGCCTAGATTTGGCCCACCAGTCTCATTTGCTGAGCCAACTCTGTCTCACCCACAGCCTCATCGCATGAAAAATCTTGATGGTGGGCCGCCCAGAACCAAGGCTACTCGTGAGAGAAGATTCCTGTCAACATGTGGTTTCTTCCTTCAATTTTGTTTCTATGGCTCCTCCTCGCCGCTGGTGGTCCTGTCTCTCAGGGATTGTCAACTCCTGGAGAAAGAAGAGGGGGAGCTCTCATCTTTACATACTGTGTATCTGGCAAACTGCACACCTCTTACATGTGTTTACCATAAATAGTGAATGGATAAATTCATGTTTTTCCCCTTTCTTATTAATTTTAAGAGTGCCTAACTACCTAGCCACAGCAAAGCTGGAAAGGACCAGATGGACTTTAATTTCTTTTTGCAGTCATTATCAACACAATCAAATGGAAGAAGCCAAGATGTGGTGCCCAGCTGCTTTGCCAATGTTCTTCCCAGATTCATCATTTGCCTTTGAAACTCTCTTATTTATATTTATCAGTGTAGGATCTGCTCATTCCCAGTTCTGCGGCTTGCAGATGCAATTTTTCTTCCCTAAAGTGTATGTACTTTTTTTTTTTTTACTTCTTCTGCATATTTGTTTAGGTAATAATCTCCCTCCCCCATATGTTCTATGAATTATTTCACTTGAGAATCAACACTTTAATCTTAGAATCTGGCTAAACATCTCATAAGGACCTCAAGGAATAGTTGTTGGATAAATTACTGAATACATTTAAAGAGGACTGCTTTTATATCTGTCCATATTCTCAGCATATAACAGAGCATCCTACCCAAAGTACGTTCTCAGTAAAAATTATTAAAGTTAATATTTGATTTTAAAATGAAGACATCATTAACAGTATATTGGAGACAGAAGCGTTGCCTTATTATTTTTTAGAGTGCATGATGTATTCCCCACAAATAGCACTTGCTATAATAGAGCAGGACAATTAATGAAAGAATTAATACATGCATGCATGAATAAAACTAGAGACATCTGACCTATAAACAAAACTTTTCGGGAAAATGGTCTCTTGTTCTTTAAAACTTGCAGAATATTTTCCATGTTCTGTCTTTTTTTCACAAATTTGGAAGTCCTTTGTTTGGCATTACCACTCACAGAGGGAGAAAGGGCAGTGGTTGCCAGGATCTGTTTTTCTGACTCTCTTTTCTTCTTTTCCTGAGGAAAAACCAACAGAAGACCACATTATTTTTCTGACTTTTGCTTTCACATGCGTCTCATTTTTTTCCCATTCTGTGCACAGGGGAGCCTTTAGGGCTTCCTGTGGATCCTTGAGTAGGACAATGCCCATTTGCAACCTGTGATGGCTAAGAGTTCCGAGGATTGTACTCCCAGTGCACCTTCCATGAGCACCTTCCAGTCATGTGGGTGTGGATGCTTCACTTAAACTCCCCCGCAATGTTTTCCTACAGCAGGTACAATACACTGTGGAGGTTCTCTCTAAAGCAAAGGTGTGATGCAGATTCCCCTTCTATCCCTAAGGAAATAAAAATATATTATATCTAGAGGAAAAATGAGCCGCACAGAAATAAACTCAAAGGTTTATCATACCATAAAACTTGATATTTGGAAAGTTTCTGCAGCCAGATCCAAAGAAAAAGAAGGTGTACAAATTAAGCAACAATTAAAAATGGCATCACTCACTCCACTTTATTATGCAGTGACCACTTCTCCAGGGGCGCATGCATCAGATTGTTCTTAAAACCACTAACTTAACATTCGCTGAATTCTCGCGTGTCCATTATGACCTTTCATCAAGGTCCTGAAGAAAAATGGACCTCAAACCTGGTTAATGAAAACGAAAGGGGAACTAATTAAAATATGTCTTAAGGCACAACGAGCTAATATTTTAAGATGGTAATTTGATGTAAGAACTGGTTTCCAAGATCACTTCATCAACAGAGTGTATGCTTATATCAAGTGTCAATTTCCTTGAGGCATAATGTATGCTTAGCTCTGCCAACAGATTGTATGAGATTGCATATCTGTGAATTATATATCCACTATACTCAGTAATACTCTGTTTGATCCCAAGGAACTAGACTCCATTGACTGAAAAGGGCCAAGTGATAACTTAGAAATAAAAAAGGTAACAATCACAGATTTTCATATGTAAGCTTCGTACATTCAATTGAGCAATAAAAATTAACACTTCCACCTTCCTGCTAGAAGTGTGTCTGTAAAAAGGCTTTTGATTGCAATTAAGGGAATGGTAAATTAACATAAACTTATATCCTGAGGATGTCTACTGTTTAATTAATAAGAAGCTTGAGGCTTGGTAGTCTCATGGTTGATTTAGAAGCTCCCCCATATCTTACTTGGAGTTGCTGAAATTTTATTGATTGTTTCCTCGTGGTCACAAGTCATATGTAAGCGTGTAATATGCAATAAGGAAGGGATAGATCTTAAATGTTTCCTACACTAAAATCTGTGACGTTTTAATCTGGGAAGGGATGTACCTAGTAAACATCCCCGTATATTTCACTGCAGAGAACCTAGTGACATTCCCATTGCTGGACCAATCATTGGCAAAGAAGAATTAAGCCTTGATTACTAATTTAGAGGAGTCATAACTCATACTTTGAAGGTAGAGAAGGAAGCTACATTCCCTTGGATTAAAGAAATTTTCCTAGATACAAAATTGGGATAATGTTAACAGTGAAGAAGGTGGAAACTGGGTCTTATTTAGGCAACTAAAAGTGTTACCAATGAGAAACTGAATATATAACAAGGAAATAATTATTAAAATATCACTTTATAAAATATAGTTAAATATCATGAAGTTATTTACAAGCATGTGTCCAGATAATACCTATTCTCTCACTGCGATGTCCACAAAGGTGAGAAATTCAGGTTGTAAAAAAGAAACAAAAACAGTAACAAACGTCCAAATTATGCAATTTTACTTGTATGGGCTTGGGAAAATTTGAGAAAGCATACACTCAGACTTGTTAACTTGGATTACTTATCGGTTGCTTCATAAAAGGAAGGAATGAGGGTCTATGTTCAAGTCTTTCTCCATGCGCTTTTGCATTGCTTTATCACTTACAATGACTTTCTACTTACTTTTCCTGGCACAACCTAACTGAGCTTTTCATTAACAAAGGATCCATGAACATCGGAAATGATAGCACGTTAAACATAACAAAAATATGCTAACAGACAGAAGAACTGTTTGGTGAGCATGAGTCCAAGGGTAGAGGACAGTGAAAATAGAAACTGAAATTTAATGCCCACCTATTACATGCTAAGAGTCACCCTGGGAAATGGGCAATCTTTATCCTGTTATTCCTATGACTATTCTAAAAGGTCAGTGCAACTATTATTCTGTTTTGATAAGTAAGAAAACTATCTTTAAAAAAGTAAAGAGACTTGCCCATGGTCAGAAAGCCATTAAGTCTCACATCAGGAATGCAAACCCTTGTCTGACTGACTCCAGGTCCCTCACACAGACCCTGGCTGGTTATTTACACATGAAAAGTAAGGGGAGATCACTTGTAGCCTGAATGGACAGCCATGGTACCATGCAAGAGCAGTGAGATTGTGACGGGTCTGGCCAAAAGGCAGAAAAGTAGAGATGGGTCATACGCATGGATAGGAAATAGGTGTAAAATAGTCAAGTTAGATCATGTGAAGAGGACTTGAAAAAAATATGACAGAAATGTAAACTAAACTTACATTAAACAAAGACACTAGAATCTTTCATGTTTGGTTTTCTTTACTTCAACTTGGTTTGGGTTAGTTTTGCTTGTTGGGGAAGATTTTGATTAGGTAATGGATTGAAAAAATGCTCACAAGCTGTTTCCCACTTTTTAACATTCTTATTAAATACAATATTGCTTCATGCAATTTAGAAAATATAAAATGGCAAAAAAGATAAAAATGATATGTATCAGTGATCTCTGTCTTATACACTTTGTCTTCACTCCATGTGTTTGTTAAAAGCATAAAATCACTCTTAATGTACTATATCAAAGGTTACATACTTTTTGTCAATATAGTGTGAACATTTTTCTATGCCTTTTAATATCCTTTTATATAACTGCATAATTTTAAAATTGATATACCCTAATTTACTTAATTAATCCTTATTTTTATTTATGTTTCCTTCTAATGTTCACTTTTTAAAAATAAAACAAAGCAAGTGTAATAAACTGAAAACAGAATAGAATTAAAAAATTATAAAAAAGAAATCATTTCTGAAAAAGTACACTTAAATAATAAAAAAAATTCTTAAGTATGGAAAATTTCCCCTTGATGAATCAATACTAAAAACAAATAAAAATAGTAAATAGCAATGATTGGTGATTACTTATTTATTCTTTCAAGTCAATCTCAACTCAACAAATATGCTTTTCATTTAATTTATATCAGTTTATTCAATTTTAACATGACAATGTTTACATGATAAATATCCACCCTTCAGAACTGTTGCAGAATGAGAAGGGAGTTTAGTAGACAACATGCTGGTTTTCAAGAGCTCTTACCCTTACGTGAGGTTAGCATAGGTAGAAAACAAAACCAACAATAACATTATTAATAGGATGCTAAAAATGTTTACAAGTATATTAAATCCTTAAAACTAAAAAGGTATTTTATGTCCAGTATACAGAAGAAAACACTGAGGTTCTTATAATTTTAGTAAGTCAACCCAGGAAATTGACTTTGTCATAAGGAAACTGCACACAAATACACAAAAAAAGCCCTGGACCAGATGGCTTTCCAGTAGAATTCTATAAAACATACAAGGAGGAACTGAAATCAGTCCTTCTGAACATATTCTAGGCAGTTGAGAAAGATGGAACTCTCTTCAAATCATGTTATGAAGCTAACATCACATTGATACCCAAACTGGGTAAAGATCCAACAAAGAAAGAGAACTACAGGCCAGTATCCTTAATGAACATAGATACTAAAGTTTCTATAGATACTAAAGATTCTAGCAAATGAACATAGATACTAAAGATTCTAGCAAACCAGATCCAACAACTCATCTCAAAAATCATCCCCCATGACTAAGTAGGCTTCATCCCTGGGATGCAAGGCTGGTTCAACATCCACAAGACCATAAACATAATCAAATACATCAACAGATATAAAAACAACAACCACATGATTATATCATTAGATATGGAAAAAACTTTTGATGAAATCCAGCAATACTTCTTGATAAAAACACTCAACACCTCGGCGTTGATGAAGCATACCTCAAAATAGTAAGAGCCATCTACAAGAAACCCATAGCCATTAAACTGCTAAACAGACAGAAATTGAAACCACTTCTCCTGAAAACTGGAACAAGACAAGGCTGCCACTCTCTTCCCTCCTGTTCAACACAGTGTTGGAAGTCCTAGCTAGAACAATCAGACAAGAGAAGGAAGTCGGTGTATCCAAATAAGAAAAAAGGAAGTTTAACTATCCCTTTTTGCAGACAACATGATCCTGTACCTTGAAAACCCAAGAGAATCGGTCAGAAACCTCCTTGCAATGATAAAAGACTTTGCAAAGTTTCAGGGTAAAAAATAAATTGCAAAAGACAGTCACATTCCTATACATTAATAATAAACAAACAGAAACCCAAATAAAAAGCACAATCCCATTCTCGATAGCTACAAAAAAAATGACATACCTTGGCATCTTCCTAACCAGAGAAGTGAAAGATCTTTACGATGAAAATTGCAAAACACTGCTGAAAGAAATCAAAGATGGCACAAATAAATGGAAAAATAGTTCATGTTCATGAATTGGAAGAATCCACAGTGTTAAAATGTCCATACTACCCAAGATGATTTACAGATTTAACTCAATACCCATTAAATTACCAGCATCGTTCTTCTAGACCTGGAAAAGACAATACAGAAATTCACATGGAAACATAAATGATGTTGAATAGCCAAAACAATCCTCAGCAAAAGAAACAAAGTAGCTGGGCTCGATGGCTCAGCCTGTAATCCTGTGCCTTTGGGAGGCTGAGGTGAGTGGATTGCCTGAGCCTGCAGGTTCGAGACCCTCCTGGGCAGGCGAGACCTCATCTCTACAATAAATCAAAAAAAATTAGCCGGGCATGGTAGCATGCACCTGTAGTTCCAGCTACTTGGAAGCCTGAGGCGGAAGGATCACTGGAGCCCAGCAGGTCGAGGCTGCAGTGGCTGGGAGCAGCCACTGCACTCCAGTCTGGGTGACAGTAAGACTCCAACTCAAAAAAAAAAAAAAGAAAGAAAGAAAAGAAACAAAGTGGGAGTGGGAGATATCATACTTCCAGACTTTAAACTTTATGATAGGGTTACTATAATCAAAACAGCCTGGTATTGGTACAAGAACAGGTATATAGACCAAAGGAACAGGATAGAGATTCTGGAAGAAAAACCTCAATTCCTTAACCAATTCACCTTCAACAAGGTCTCCACCAATGACCACTGGAGAAAGGAGAACCTATTCAGTAAATGGTGCTGGGAAAACTGACTGACCACATGCAGACGATGAAAATTAGACTCCTACCTATCACCATACACAAAAATCAACTCTAAATAGATCAAAGACCTAAATGTAAAACCTCAAACTATAAGAACCTTAGAAAATGCAGAAAATGCCCTAATGAAAATTGGAATAGGCAACCAATTCCTGGTCAAAACCCCAAATGTTCATGCCATAAGAGGTAAGATAAACAAGTGGGACCTCATCAAACTGAGAAGCTTCTTCAAAGTAAAACAAACCATCAAGAGAGTGGGAAGACAGCCCAAAGAATGGGAAAAAAATATTTGCCAACTGTATATCTGACAAAGGCCTAATATCCAGGATCTACTCAAATGTGCTGAAAAGAAAAAGAAAAACAAAGAACCTCATTACAAAGTGGCCAACAGACATGAACAGACACTTCTCAAAAAGACACATGAGCAACCAACAGATAAATGAAAAAATGCTCAGCCTCACTAGTTACCAAAGAAATGCAAATCAGAGTCACACTCAGATACAACCTAACTCCAGTCAGGATGACCAGCATCAATAACTCAAAAAACAACAGATGCCGGAGAGGATGCAGGGAAAAGGGAACACTTCGCCACTGTTGGTGGGAGTGTAAGCTAATACAACCTCTGTGGAGAACAGTTTGGTGATTCCTAAAAGATCTCAAAATCGGCCTTCCATGCAACCCCGTAATTCCCCTTCTGAGAATACACCAGAAGGAATTCAAATCACTCTATGAAAAAGTACCTGCAGACGCATGTTTATTGCAGCATTATTCACAATACAAAAACATTGAACCAACTGTGCTGCCCATTGACAGAGGACTGGATAAAAAAAAAATGTATGCCGGGCTCGGTGGCTCAGCCTGTAATCCCACGCCTTTGGGAGGCTGAGGTGAGTGGATTGCCTGAGCCCGCGGGTTCGAGACCCACCTGGGCAGCGAGACCTCATCTCTACAATAAATCAAAAAAGTCAGCCAGGCATGGTAGTGCATGCCTGTAATTCCGGCTACTCGGAAGGCTGAGGCGGAAGGATCGCCGGAGTCCAGCGGGTCGAGGCTGCGGTGGCCGGGAGCGGCCACTGCACTCCAGTCTGGGCGACAGAGTGAGACCTCAACTCAAAAAAAAAAAAGTAATAAAGATACATGGTGGAATATTACACAGCCATAAAGAAGGACAAATTATGAACTTTGCAGCAACTTGGATAGACTACTATAATACTGAGTGATCTGTCACATAGAAGAAGAATTGAGTACCCCATGCTCTCACTCATAAGCGGACCTTGAACAATTATCATAATACTATGAGTCAGGGATTGGCAGTAGTTGGAAATTGCTAGGGGAGGGAGGGGGGAGGCACCTCATCAAAAAGGGGGCCTGCATATGACCATTTGTATGCCTGATTTTTAGTTGTACCCCACATTTAAGAAAAAACGAGAAAACGACTTGAAGACTGGGAGTACCTTTGTCTATGTCTGTGTGTATATGTGTAGGGAAGATGGTGTACAGATGGAAGGGAAAGCCTGGACCACGGGATCTGGTGCCTCAGTGGGGCAACAGGAAAGATCCTCAAGAGAGTTTGATCCCCAGGGACACTCATGCATCTCAGCACGTTTCATGTCCTCATCAAATGGTTCAAGAATTATACATTATTGAAATCTTAGCCAGTTGGTGCCCAGAGCTGCACAACTGTTGTCTGATCATTCAACATGGTCACTTTCACACCAACCCTCCCCAACCACAGGTTGGACCTCAGTCAGTGACTAACCCCGGGGTGCAGACATCGGTCCTCCTTTTTTCAATGTGGGATGATTCTGCAAAATGTGTATTCTAGGGCTCTCACACCCAGCTGTATTTGTGTATCCAGACCCCACACCCACAGTTGCATAAAGTCAGCAAGATGCAATAGTTGTGTCTAGGTCAAAGTCCAGGTCATGCGAATATGGAAATCAAACAGAGAGTGGCATTAGAGGCTTATCTCTTACTCTTGCATTCATTTATTTGCTTACCCATTTATCCATTTATTAATATTCTCAATTATTGTTTCATTCAAAATATTACCTGACTCTTGCTTCATTTGTTCATCTGTTTTAAAGTACATGTGTTTAGTGTGTTGGATCCTGAGAGCATACAAAAGAAATAACACAACCAGTGTTCTCGGTTACTAACCATGGGGTACAAAAATTAGGACCCCCTTTCTCAAAATAAGACAATTCTGGTGAAATTTTTGATCATGAAGGAAGCAAACATAAGAGTACATTAGTGTGCAGAAAGGTCTTCATAGTGTTTTACAGGATAATCTGTGAGCGAATCAAGGAGCAGTATGGGTAGGAGGATTAAGCACCGCCATAAAAGTCGTTACAACTGAGGGCATGCTTGACTGTTTTTGAGGGAGGTGGTGGCAGGGATGACAGTGTAAGACTGTCTCAAAAAAGAGAAGAAAGGAAGAAAAACCATCCTAGACATTTTGCAGATGCGCAAACCGAGAAGACGTTGACGCACTCAAGTGTTCAGTGGGACAGTCAAAGCACAGAGCAGGGGAAGAATGGCCAGGAAGGGAGATGTCCGGACTGAAGTCTCCAGACACAAGCCTTGAATGCGGTGTGGGAGCTGAGATCTCAGTGCCATGCCTGCAGCCCGCCAAGAAAGAGATTTCACCAAGGTTAATGGCCGTTCTAGATGCCCCAGGGGGACAGCAGAGTCGGGACTGGGGAGCAGAGCCTGAAGCAGTTGGAACGAGGCTGTTGGAATCATGAGGGGAAAGAAGGCTTCATCCATCACCTTCTCCCGAGAGAGAGATGGGGAAGGCAGAATTGACAAGACATGGCTCCTGTTTGGGGGTTGGATTAAGTAGCCACATATGAAGAACGTTTGAGGGAAGAAAAAGAGCTCAGGATTATCGTCTGGTTCTTTGCAAGGGTGACTAGTGGTGGCTTAGTGAACCAACACTGTTGTCCTTTCTCTGTGCACTGTGCTTATTAAAAGCTTCATTCCTAAAAGGAAAGCATGACTTAAATTCAGGATATTTCTTGTTAACTATTAAATGCTTGGCAATCCCTTAGGTAGAACCAGGCCCATCCATGATTTGACTCCTCCCCCTTCAGCAGATTTTCCATAAGTTTGACCCCTGAAGACAGACGTCTCCCTTTGTGTGTCTTTTCATGTTTTGGTAGGCTGACAGTTTTAAAACAGATGTTTCTACTCACCCAGACTTAATGAAATCTGAAAATATAAAAGCAGGGTCTCTCTAAAGGTTGTGTGAGTCTATCTAAATGCCATAGCTTAATGCTCTTCCTGGTTTTTGAAATAAAGTATGATGTATCAAGGAAAGAAGTTGGAAATTTGATGGCTTACACAATCCAAAATTCTACTTATTTATTTGTTTTTTTGTCTGTTTGTTTAATTGTTCATTTAATGTGAGTCAAATTCTCACTCTGCCTCCCACGCTGGAGTGCAGTGGCAGAAACAAAGCTTGCCACAACCTTGACCTCCTTCTGCCTCAGCATCCCAAGTAGCTGGGACTCCAGGCATGTATCATCACGCCTCGCTATTTTAAAAAATTTTTAAATTTCAGTTAATTCGTTTAATTTTTTTGAAGAGGCCAGGTCTGGCTATGTTAGCTAGTCTGGCCTCCAACTCCTGGCCTCAGGCTGTCCTCTTGCTTTGGCCTCCCCAAATGCTGGGATTACAGGTTTGACCTACCACACCTGGTCTTATCTTGAATATTTCTTGAGGACCCTTTCTGTCGCACGTTGAGGCAGATGGGAAGGGGGACCTGACTGCCCACCTGGGATCAGATTCAGGAGGCATGCCCCCAAAACAAGAACAACTGATTTTAACAAGCACTTATTAAGCTCTTCGTAGTAACTAATTCATATTCACATATTCAGCCTACATTTTATGGCAACAAAAGGAATTGGTTTTTTTAGTCTTTTTTTTTTAAGTGTGGGATACAAGTCAGGATTAGACATATACGTGGCACATCATACAGGTGAAATTCGGGCCTCCTTTTTTTCTTCACTTCTGTTGGTTTGGGATCAGGTGCGCTTACTGATGTTATGTGTCCCTCCCTCCCCACCCGCAGAATAAATATTTTAAAGTACCTACTGAATGTCGAGCGTTGTCCTATCGGCTTTGCATGACACGCTTACTCTAACCCTCTCAGCGGCTCGATGTGCTATGATCTGGCACGTAAGCCCACAGAGGCCTGGAGACGAAAAATGCCCCACAGAGGGCAGGACCAGGGTCCCAAAGGGAATCCCCAACATTTTCTCTTTAGGGTCCAGGCTCCTTTTCTTTATTCATGTGTCTTGTCACGTCATATTTCAATTTGTGCTAAAGAATACGCCTTCAAAATTAGGTGGAGCTGTCTTACTGCTTAAATTCTACAGGGGAAACATACATTTTATGCAAAATCTAATTACTTAGAAGCAAATGAAAAGAAAAAATAGAAAGTTTAAATTATAGCATTTTAAAGAAAGACGGAATATAAAGACTAAAGATACCAATTTCAGTTCTGCTTGGAGCAGGTGGGGGCCAGCACACTTTCTTTGAAAACAAACAATGAAGAGTTTATTCTACTAGTTTAATGGACGAGGTTTTGTATTTTCTCAAGGATTGTTGCCCTGAAATGACTGGTAACTTTCCATGCTGCCTCTGAATATCTATAAGGATTTCTTCCAGGTTCTAAGTTTCTGTGTGAAACTTTGAGTGTGACTAAGTCGACCTAGTATCTGCCTGCAGTTAACACATGAGTAACTTAATTTCATACCAAATGGCCACTTCAAGGGGTTCCCCTTAATGACTAAAATGTGAGAGGATGACTTATTTGCTCTTGTTGCTTTTTTTCTCTTTAATTGGGTTTTTTAAGAGATGGAATTGTATCAGTCATTCATGTGCTCATTGCAATAAAAGTGGCAACAATCAAATCAATTTTAAAGTAGTTGATTAGGGAAACTCAATTGCTAATTCATAAGTTTGAGCCAACTTTAACCAGTGGCAACTTGCATACATAATAGATAATCCAATTTTACTTATCTTTATATTCTTAAATAATGCTTATAGATGTTATTCTAAGTACTAGATGAATATTAACTGATTTAATGTGCCTACCAGTTTTGTTGCTACAGCACATATAAAATGTGACCCATCTTATAGATGAAGAAACTGAGTCTCAGAGAATGAAATGACTTTCCTAAGGTTACACAGTTTGTAAGGGATGGAGCACACATCTACCTCCCTCATTTGTTCCACCCTAGCCTCATCAGTGGTCTGAGGTGTTTCCTCTCTTCCAACACATTGATTCCAGCCTCTTTTCCTGGTAGTGCTAAGAGAAGCGATCTCCATCAGAAAAAAGAGAAAAGACAGAGACTTACTTACGTAGAGTAGCTGCATGCTTAAAAATGTATAGTCACCAATACAATTCTACCCGAAGACATCATTATGCCAGATGCAGAGGGAAGAAAGATGGCAAAGAAATGTAGGAGGAAGGTTAAGTGAGAAAAAACCACTTTTAAATCCTGCATTCAGCAAACACGGTGCTGATTGAATGGCCACTGCTGTTAGCGTCAAAACTGTGACCATCACGGCCTAGACCCCTTCCCTGCAAGAAATAAACGTGCGTTCTTTCTACTAAAGGAATGATCCAGTATAACTTTCCAGCCATTTCAGAGCATAGCAGCAGTGTTACATGAAGGACTTTGATATTTTATTCACCAAATGACCTCATAAGTTAGATTAATATTTGGTGTCCATCTTCCAAATAGCTTTCTTGAGTTTTAGATTTAAGATGCTGCTTTCAAAGGCACACTGCTTCTAAGATAAGACTGAACCTCAAATTTAAATATAGGGCTTTTTTGTTTGGAGACTTTTCCTTATCGAGTGTTTTAAAAAAAAAACAGACAACCTTGAAAGCATAATCCTATATGGAGAAGATACTTTGCATCCCAAAGTCCAGTGATAGGTTACCTTTACCTACATTGCATGGTTTCTCCTTTCCTGTCTCTAATTATAAAAACAAATACATCACGGTTAAAGTTGATTCCTGACCAATGGCCACTATTTTCGTGCCTGCATGCGATTCTGAATTACTCTGTAGGGAGGTTGGGTCAAAAGGATAAACTTCCCCAAAGTCTTGGAATTGATTCGGAAGTGTAATTTTCAGTGAACACATTGTTTGAAAAAAAGTGCTTCTCCCTTTCCATATATTTTTTCCCCCTTGACATTCTTCTGTGCCCTAAGGCTAGACTATAAACTCCTACTCTGAGATGTCAGCTCCTGGTGATCTCTCCCATGGAAAACAAACAAAAAAGAAAACTCATTATGAAGCTTCACATTTCAGGCTGCCATTATGCAACAATTACAAGAGAGGAGTTGCAAACAACTTCCACTAGGCATTTTCTTTTTATCTTCTTGATTGGGTAATTAATTGCAGTGGACTTGAAGTTAGAGAAAAGTTATAATTTCTATAGTTTTGCTTTTTTTAGCAGATACTTCTCATATTTGAATGAATGATACTTCTCATATTTGATTTAAAAGATCGATATATAATTTGGTTAAGGCTTTCAGATTCTGAACAATAATGAAAGAAAGAAGTGGTAAATAAATGGCAAATAGGATTGTCTATGAATTCGTTTTTTAGACCTTATATTAATCTTTTCCGGGTTGATAGGTATTTAAAAATATTAGTCCAGATAAACATATTGCCAATCTGTCTTTCGTTTTAAAATGAATCCCATTTCTTTTGTTTGCATTTCAATTCACTTTAAGGAGTCACAAATAAAATATATTATATCATAAGAATCATAAAATGCAGGTGTTAGGATGAAAGAGCATCTTAACACCTGCGTTTTATGGGGATATAAAGGAGATATATTATACAGTTAAAAGAAAGTTTGCTTTGCCTTTGTTTCCTCTGAGAAAGAATTTAAAAGTGTTTGGTTCATCTAGGAAGAAACATAAACTAGCAATGTGTGTTTTTTTGTTAAAAAAAAAGAAGAAAAAAAATGAAAAAAGCCTCGCTTCACAGTAAGACTATCATGAATGTATGTTATAAATAAGACATTTTGATTAATGACGTTATAAATACAAAACCTGAATACACTAAGAGAGTGCGTGTGGTAACCACCATTTGTTACTTCCCAGTTTATTTTGTTTTTAAAAAACTGAAGTGGGCTACATATTTACAAATCACCACTCCCACCCAAGTTGCCTGCCTGGTTTTATGCACCTGGGTTACAGAGTATTTGCAAGCCCTGTCAAATAAAATGATGGATGAGTCCCAGTCAGCTTTGGCATTCGCCAGGACTCCAGACAAAATGCAAATTTGTGGATCAAAGGCAGCAGCAATCAATCCGTGTCTGTTACTAGGCAGCAAGGGCATTCAAATGATGATAAGAGGATGTCTTCCAACAAAGCAAAACCCAACAGCACCACCAGCGGGAAAGCTCCATCTGTCCTTGAAAAGACTTGACACAGAGTCAGGTTCCATGACCAAGTAAATTCCTGCGAGCTTTTAAGTGGATGCTTCCCTTGGGGTTTGTATTTATTTGTACCTTGATTGCAGTCGTTTCTGAAGCCTGGCTCAACCTTCTGCCAAGGATCAGATGGGTGGAAGTGAGCTGACATCCCGAACTTCAATTAGCCCCTGGAGGTGATGCCTTCACAAATGGCCTCTCACTTGCAGTTGAAAGCCTCAATGCTTATCTTCAAAAGCTCCTGGCAGAACTCATCTTTCAGAAAGATGGAGTGCTTTCAAATTTGACTCTTAAAAATGCACAACCAAAAAGTTTTATGCTCTGCTGTTGCTTTTCTTAGGCAAGACAGAATTCACTTACTAACCAAAAAAGGAAGGACAGAATTGAAAACTTTCCCTCCAAAGATGTTACCATGAAGGACCATCAGGAAGACAGTGAACAATGGGCAACCAACTGTCAAGGATCAAAAGGCTTCGCTGGGGCTATGGGAAAGAGGGTTCCAAGGTGTGGAGTAGCGAAGACTTCACACGTGGAAAGAGCAATAGGAGAAAATCAGCATGTTTAGCTTTCTCTATGGAGGAGGGGACTGTTAACATGGACAGTTCCATTATAAGGTTGAAAATGACTCTCTTAGGAACAATGCAAAAAAAAAAAATTAGGAAAGGAAAATTCACAGTAAAAATGAGTTGCGGAGCCAGTGCCAGTGCTTGGTTTATGTTATCTTCTGGAATACTCATGGTCATCCTGTAAGGTCGCGATATTATTTCCTCTTATGGACAACAGGCATGAGACTCAATAACAGGTAGTTTAATATCATCCAAAATTAAGTTCTGAAGGAAGACTGCCTATCCCTCCGGGTGAACATTTTTTTTTTTCACATTGCCCTTAAGTTTCGTTTACACTTGCAAGAGCTTGCATTTTCTTAACAGCCACAATGGTGCTCACTTTCTGTGTGGTGGGGAAAATAAAGGGTTCGTTCTCATGTATCTTATTATTGCCATACACTTGAGGACACTTTCAATTTCTAACTTTTAGCTCTTACGGATGTTCATATTTTGTGGTCACAACTGGCCTCATGCTATTTCTGATGTATCAATAAGATAAACATTTTAAAAAATCGATCACTTGGCAGTAATTTTCCATGCATGAAATTATGGTACAGTATTTTAAATGTAAAGACCTAAGGCCAATTCTTAAAATTATTACCATTATGTGACTTAATATCCAGAATAAATGAAAAAAGTAACTAAGTGATTCCTGATGCTATCTAAAGTTAATTTGAAATTTGGTATATTTTTCATACTGTCATCATATTATTCTAAATATTTCTGCCAAATTTGGTTAGTTCTAAAGATCTATGCTCATTCATAGGATAATAAATGAATAAACATTGAAACAGGAAAATACTTTTAGCTCTATATTATGGAAATGTATTATGTTTATATCTAGCATCAGAATTCTCCAAGACAATACAAGTCGGCCAGATTATTTAGCAATAAAAGATGAGGTCTTTTACTTTGATTTTGAGAAGGAAAGAGAAGAAATAAAAGGGGATTTTAGTGGGAGTAAAGTCAGAGGAAAACTGAGCTAAAGGGGGGAAAGGTAATTCCACAGAGGATTACAAAGTTATCTTTTAGTTTAAATGATCAAATTCTTAATTTAACAATTTCTTGTCTTGCTCTCAAGTGGTTGACTCCACCCTATCATTTAATTGATATTCTTGGAGAGCTTGAGCTGTCTGCTTAAGTGAATGTGGCATCTGTTGATATGATCCTAATTCTGGAAAGTGGCTGGATGGCCACTGACATCTTGATTGCACACATGTTCGATGCAAGCACTATGTACACATTTACATCGGCACACACGTATATACAAGCAAATGTTTAAGAGCTATATGCTTACATGCCTTATTCTGTCCTCATAGTATTTTTTAGACTAGACAGTGCTTCACAAATATGTATAGTGATAATATGACATAATCAAATGCAGATGTGTCTGATTCCAATGCCCATTATATTTATCATTACGTTTTTAAATTTTGAAATAATACAATACCGATAATTATAGGAAGCACTTGAAATAAGTGTTCTTTCTATATAATTGCTTCGTGTCAGCACTATTTTAAGAACATCTGTTAATGTACTAAGCCTAATCACAACATGCTCTTAATACCTACACAAAATAAGAGTTAAGTAACTAGCCCAAGGTCACAGTCCTTCACGCCAATACAAGAGGGTTCTCTAGCATCTTCATGCATCACAGTATCTCCTGCATGTCACAGAGGCTACTCTCAAGCTATATGTCACATAAAAATATCTGTTATTTGAATATCAAGTGTTGAAGAAGCTGCTGGGAGTGACTGCCGGCCTGGGCTCTAGGCTCTGCCTCACTACGGCAGCACCTGGCCAGACCCTGGCAGCAAGGGCTGCAGTGGGAACACAGTGAGGGAGCCAGGGGCAGAGTCCCAAAGGAGAAGATGCAACAGGCGCCCTGCCACCATCTTGAAAACTGGTCAGGGTACTGCTGCAGGTTGCTCACCAGGAAGCAACAGACTCAATTTCTGTGCCTGGCAGGTTAACTACTCAGAAACTGATTGTGGCTCAGAGGGATTATCTTGAAAACACAAACTTCAGAGGGACAGAGTGAGTGCTGAGTCTCAAGTGTCCCACCCCCTACCCAATTCAGCCGTGAGACAAAGGGTGGGACCAGAAAAGGATGAGGAAGACCCCCGAAGAGATCAGCAGTAAGTCTTGAGCTGACCAAACCCCTCCTCCCCAGCAATCCTCTCAACATCAGAACCACACTGCTGGGACACAACTGAGAGAGATGAACCTGGGTGGAGCCTGGATTTCAGCCACGATAGGAGGACTCTGCTTCAGGATAAGCCTGGCTGGGGTGCCCCCTGCCAGTACCTGAGGAGGAGACAATCCTGCCCCTCCTCACCAAAGGGGATTCCCTGACCATACAAGAGTGAAAGGGGAGGATGGAAGACTCACCCACCCCCAAGTCCTCTCTTCCTTTCCTGGGCCAGACACACGAGAGATTGCTAACAAGGCTGCAGCTCTGCAGGAGACAGCAGAGGGGCTTACCTGTGAGTGGTTAAGAGGAACAAGTACAGAACCTGCCACAAGAGGTCCCATAGTGTCCAGAATTTTTTATTTAATTTTTAATTTTTTTTCTTTTTTCTTTTGCATGAATGTGTATGTGAGGGTTTGATCTGCATCCTCCCTTTTTTCTCTTTCTTCATTTGTTTCTGTTTATGTGTGTACACGAATAACTGAGTATTCACCTTTCAGTTTTTTGTTGTTGATGATGCTTTCTTTTTTTTTTAGTTTAATGTGTATATGAATGCATGTGTGAAGGTTCAGTTTGCACTCTCTTTTTATTTTTCTCCTCCTTTCATTTTGTGGTGTGTGTGTGTGGTTTTCCTCTTTTTTGTTTCCTTTGGGGGAGGTGTTGTTTTGTTTTGCTTTCCTGCTTGTTAGGGTTTTTGTTTGCTTGTGTGTGTGTCATTATTTTTTTGCCTTGGTTTCTGGTTTTGTTTTTCTGTTTTTTTTTTTTTTTACTTTTATTTTTTGTCCTTCTTATTTCATTCTACTTTTCTCTATTCTCCTTATTGCTGTTATTTTCTCCTGGACTCAGGGGGTACACATATGTACCCATTACATCATTATATGGAGTAGTGGTGGGGAGTGGGTCTCAGGGAGCCCATATCCCAATCAGTGAACTTTGTGATTTGCAAGTAGTTTCTGAGTCCTAGCTCCCCATCCTCTACCTTACTTGACTATAGAATCTACAAGAGACGGCAAAGCTTCCCACCCCTAGCTCTGTTTCAAAATGGAGCAAATTCAGAGCCCTGATCACGGAAGAATAGAGGCCTGAGCAAACATCAAAAGTCAAAGCTCCTCCCACTGGCACTGAATGACAGAACTAGAGAGAAAAGAAAGAGGCCTGTCACAAATGAGGAAAAATCAGCAGAAGACTACAGATACTTTCCAGTGCAGCAAAGAGATAACACTTGCAAAATCAGACCTCAGAGCCCAAACAATGGAATTCACAAATGACTGGCAACAGAATACAACCAGAATTAAGGAATGGATGGAAAGTGAATAAGACACAAGAAAGACAAGATGCAACACTGAAAGAACTTGTAACAGGGATATCGGTCATGAAGAACTTCATCCAGGAAAAAAATAGCAAGAAGACAAGCATGGAGAGCAGAATTAATCAAGCAGAAGAAAGAATCTCAGAACTTGAAGACCAAAATATAGAATTAACCTGATCTGTAAAAAGCATAGAAAGAAAACTCAGAAAGAAAGAACAAAGCCTCCAAGAGATGTATGATTGTGTCAAGAGGCCAAACCTCCACATGATTGGTATCACAGAGGAAGAAAGGGAAATGGAGAACACCTTGGAGCAAGTATTCCAGGAGATTATCCAAGAAAGCTTTCCCCATGTCACCAGAGATGTGACCATCCAATCACAAGAGATACAGAGAATCCCCACAAGATATCAAATGAGAAGACCAATCCCTAGACACATAGTAATTCACCTACACAAAGTAGGTACAAAAGAAAAATTCCTAAAGACAGACAAAGAGAAAGGTCAGACTATCTGCTGAGGAAAGCCAATCAGAATAGCAGTAGACATACAGGCAGAAACACTACAAGCTAGAAGGAACTGGAGTCCAGATTTCAAAGTCCTCAAAGGTAAACAATTTCAGTCACAGATTTCTTACCCAGTCAAGCTCAGCTTCATCAGTGATGGAGAATTAAAATTCTTCCTGGACTTCCAATCCCTAAGAGATTATGCAGTTTGCACACCAGTTCTACACACACACAAACACACACACACACAAAATGAAAGAAAAAAATGGAGGGAATGGAAATCAAACCCTCACAGATACATCCATACACACATTAAAATTAAAAACACCTACACAGCAAAATCAGGGAGATGCTTTAAAAGATATTAAACATAAAAGAAAGAAAGAAAGAAAAAAAAAGAATGACCACACATTCCCAAGAACAACTCTGCTTTCCTAAGAGAACAGGAGAACACAGAATAAACAGAGTACATTGCAACTGCAAACTTAAGAACACACACATACATCAACCCCAAAGTTCAAAGAAAACAAACAAAGAAAAAACTTTATAAAAACCTCATAATAGGGATAAACACATTTCAATAGTCAGCCTGACGTGAATGGATTAAATGCACTGAAAAGAGATAGGAGGAAAACTGGATTAAAAAAATGATCCAATAATTTGCTGCATTGAGGAAACTCATGTCAACACAAGGGATGCACACAGACTCAAAGTTACAGTATAGAAAATGAATTTCCAGGCAAACAGATCAAAAAAGAGGGCAGGAGTTGTGATCCTAATATTAGACAAAAAACCTTTACGTTATCAAAAATTTTAAAAGACATGGAAGGTCACTATATAATGATAAAAGGTTCAATCTATCAATAAGAAATAACCATCCTAAACATATATGCACTTAACACAGGAACACCAGCATTTATAAAGCAACTAATAAATAAACTAAAAAAAAATTGGCTCTAACACTATCATAGCTGGGGACTTAAATACCCCACTAACAACCCTAGATAGATCACCAAGGCAAAAAATCAACAAAGATTGGGAACCTCAACTTAATATTTGACCAAGTGGGCTTAATAGATACTTATAGAACACCATCCTACAACCACAGAATATACATTCTACTCATCATCACATGGAATGTACTCTAAGATCGATCACATCATCAGCCATAAATCAAGTATAAGCAAATTTCATAAAATCAAAATACTGCCATGCACCTTCTCAGACCACAGTGGAATAAAAATAAATATCAGCATCGATAAAACTCCTCCCAAACCCACAAAGCATGGACACTAAACAGCATGATGCTGAATGACTCCTGGGTCAACACAGCAATCAAAACAGAAGTTAAAAGATTCCTGGAAACAAATTAAAAAAGAAACATCTTCCCAAAACATCTGAGATGCCATGAAAGCAATTCTAAGAGAGGAATTTATATCTCTACAAACACGCAATAACAGCCTAACAAATCACCTAAGGAAGCTGGAAAGGCAAGACTACCAAAAGCCTAACTTCAGCAGATGAATTTAGCTCACCAAAATAGAAGCCCCAAAACAGACATAGAAGACAAAAATTTCTTAGAAAAAAAAATCGCCACCAACAAAGAATGGATTCTTTTAAAGGATAAGCAAGAGTGATGGACCCTAGCCAGAATGTCAAAGAAAAAGAGAGAAAAAGTCAAAATAAACACAATCAGAAGCATAAAAGAGCAAATTACAACTGACCCTGAAGAAATATAAAAGTTTATCAGAGATTACTATGCACAGCATATGGAAACAAACTTGATAACCTAAAAGAAATGGAGGACTTTCTGATATCATACAACCTGTAAAAGTTGAAACAGGAAGACACTAAGATCCTAAATCGACGAATAACAACCCAGGAAATTTACTCTGTCATGAGAAAACTACCTAAAAATAAAAAAAGACCTGGGCCAGACAGCTTTCTAGTCCAATTCTACCAAACATACAAGGAGAAACTGACACCGATCCTATATGAAAGTATCCCAGGCAATTGAGAAAGACTAAATTCTCCCCAAATCATTTTATGAAGTTGATATCACACTAATACCCAAACTGGGTAAATATCCAACAAAGAAAAAGAACTACAGGCCAATATCCCTGATGAACATAGATGCAAAAATTCTCAACAAGATTCTAGCAAATTGGAACCAACAACACATTTCAAAAATCATCTGCCATGACCAAGTAAGCTTCATTCTTGGGATGCAGGGCTGGTTCAACATTCAAAAACCACAAATGTAATCAAATACATCAACAGATGTAAAAACAACAAGCACATGATTATATTATTAGATGCAGAAAAAGCTTTTGATAAAATCCAGCATCTCTTCTTGATAAAAATCTTTGAACGTGTAGGCATAGAAGGAACATACCTTAAAATAGTGAGTGCCATCTGTGATAAACCCACAGCCAGCATATTGCTAAATGGAAAGAAACTGGAAGTATTTCCCCTGAAAACCAGAACAAGACAAGGCTGCCCACTCTCACCCCTCCTGTTCAACATTGGGTTGGAATTTCTAGCTAGAGCAATTAGATAAGAGAAGGAAATCAGAGGTATCCAAATAGGAAAAGAAGAAGTGATGTTATCACTTTTTGCTGACAACATGATCTTATACCTTGAAAATCCAAGAGAACCTGTCAGAAACCTCCTTGCACTAATAAAGGACTTTGGAAAAGTCTCGGGGTACAAAATAAATGTGCAAAAGACAGTCACATTCTTATACAGCAACAACAATCAGGCAGAGAAAATAGCTAAAAAAGAAAAAATGAAATACCTTGACATCTTCCTAACCAGGGAAGTGAATGACCTAAACAATGAGAACTATAAAACACTGCTCAGAGAAATCCAAGAAGACACAAACAAATGGAAAAATATCCTATGCTCATGGATAGGAAGAATCAACGTTGTTAAGCTGTCCATCCTACCCAAGGTAATCTACAGATTCAATACAATACCCCTTAAATTACCAACATCATTCTTCTCAGACCTGGAAACAACAATGCAGAAATTATATCAAAACATAAACGACCATGAATGGCCAAAACAAACCTCAGCAACATAAACAAAGTAGGAGGTATCACACTTCTAGACTTTAAACTTTACTATAAGCCTACCAATATCAAAACAGCCTGGTATTGGTACAAGAACAGGCATATAGACCAGTGGAACAGGATAGAAATTCCAGAAGCAAAATTTCAATTTCTTAACCAACTCATCTTCGGTAAAGAGTCCATCAGCAATCAGAGGGGAGAGGAAAACCTATTCAGTAAATGGTACTGGGAAAACTGGCTGACCACAGCAGAAGATTGAGACAGAACCTTGACCTATCATCAAACACAAAAATTAACTCTAAATGGATCAAGAACAATAATACCTCAAGCTATAAGAATCTTAGAAAACACAAGAGACACCCTTACAGAAATTGGAGTAGGCAACCAATTCCTGATCAAACCCCCAGATGTCTGTGCCATAAGAGACAAAATTGACAAGTGGGACCTCATTAAACAAAAAAACTTCTGCAGAGCAAAAGAAGCCATCAAGAGAGTGGGGAGACAGCCTACAGAATGGGGAAAAATATTTGCCAACTATATACCTGATAAAGGCCTAACACCCAGGATCTATGGAGAACTTAAATGTGCTGAAAGGAAAAAAGCAAACAGTCTCATTAAAAAGTTGGCAAAAGACATAGGCATATGGGCAGCCAACAGACACATGAAAAAGGGCTCAGCTTCACTAAGCATCAGAGAGAAGCAAATCAAGACCACATTGAGATACTACCCTACTCCAGTAAGAATGGCCATCGTTAATAAAAACAAAAATTAATAGATGCTGGCAAGGAGGCTGAAAGAAGGGAAAGTTTCTACACTGTTGATGGCAATGCAAACTGCTTCAACCTCCCTGGAAAACAGTGTGGCGATTTTTTAAAGAACTAGAAATTGACTGACCATATGACCCAGCAATCCCCCTATTGGAAATATACCCAGAGAAACTCAAATCTACCAAAAAGATACCTGCCACACATGTTTATTGTGGCTCTATTCACAGTAGCAAGAACATGGAACCAACCATGCTGCCCATCAAAGCTGAAGTGGTTGAAAAAAATATGGTACATCTACACAATGGAATATTATGCAGACAGAAAGAAGGACAAACATATGGACTTCACAGCAACTTGGATGGATTTAGAGTCTATCATACTCAGTGATCTATCACAGAAACAAAGAACAGAGTACCATATGTTCTGACTCATCAGCAGACCTTGAACAATTTTCATAACACTATAAAAAAGGGTTTGGCAGTTGAGGGAAATGGCCAGAGGAAGGAGGGGCACACTTCATCAACAAGTGTACCCGCATAATCAACATTTGTATACCTAACCCTGAATTATACCCCACATCTTTAAAAGAAAAAAAGAATAATAAAAAAAAGAAACTGGAATGTATAAAAAATGTGGTACATATATAGAGTGGAATATTATGTAGCCATAAAGAAGACGAAATTATGAACTTCACAGCAACTTGGATGGATTTAGAGTCTATAATACTCAGTGATCTATCACAAAAATCAAAGAACTGAGTACCACATGTTCTCACTCATAAGGGGACCCTAAACAATTATCATAATACTATAAGAAAGGCATTGGCAGGAGTGGAAGACTGCCAGGGGTCGGGGCACAGTTCATCAATAAGGGTACCTGATCTCAAACCAGAGGTGTTTAAGGACCAAAGTGAGGGCCAAACTTAACCTGCACAATGACCATTTGTATACCTAACCCTGAATTGTACCCATCTTTAAAACAAAAGTTAAGAAAAGAAGGCCAAACCTATGGACTTCGCAGCAAGTTGGATGGATTTAGAGTCATAATACTCAGTGATCTATCCCAGAAACAAAGAACTAAGTGCCACATGTTCTCACTCGTTAGCAGACCCTGAGCATTTAGAATAATACTATAAGAAAGGAATTGGCAGTAGCAGGGCACTACCGGGTAGGGTCAGATAACATCAATAAGGATAGCTTCTCTCAAATCAGGTGAAGTGGGGACCAAAGGGATGCCCAAAACTTTACTTGTATGATGACCAGTTGCATACCTAATCTTTAATTGTATCCCATATCTTTTTTTTTTTTTTTTTTTTT